>NC_134582.1:14292500-14550000 GCF_037038515.1 Microtus pennsylvanicus
TGAAAGCACCAGAAGGCATTGATGTGATCACGGATGGGGGGTACAAGGACACCAAGAATTTCTCTGCTTTCTCTTTACATGAAATGATTTATGCTCTGAACTCTGTCTTTTTCCTTCTATTGGATGCTTACTCCACAATGTCCCTATTTAGGTGTCATTTCCTAAGTGAATTTGTTCTATTCTCTCTCCTCCTTTGGTTTTTCTTCTTTCTTTCTTTGTCCATTAGCCTCACCACACACAAAAAAATAGAATTCATTCTATTTCTGGGTTATATAGTCTCTTGTAAGCATTCCCCTCTTGATAGTTCCTACCGAAGCAAAAAGTCTAGGTACATGTACAAAAAGTATGTGAGGTTCATAAGCAAAGATGGTGTCATAACTTTCCTGTGAATTCTGCGTTTTAGTAACTCAGTAGATTGGCAGCATTGGCCGTAAGATGATGAGAGAATGAAGGAACAAATGAGTGACATTTCCTTTGGTTCATTTGTATGCATGCTGTTAGTTAGCAAGAGCAATAAAGAATCCTTGAAGAAAGATTCGTAAGAGACTTTCTTCTTGTCCAAACCAAAATATCAGAAGTCATTTTATTCCTTTCTCCCATGTCCTTATTTTCTCTGTGAATTCCTTTCCATAAATATCTCTCACTCCTTTGCTTTGTTCTTTGGGATAGTATTTCTCACAGGCAATCATCCAGACCTTTCCACTACTACTATTCAAACAGCAGACTACGGCAAAGCAAGAGCACAATGGGTGTGTTTACAGAGATCAATTTAGAATGCACTTGATAACAGTTAGAGGCACATGATATATGACTATTAGTTAAAGTGATCTGAGATCTTAATAAAAAAAATTGGAAAAGGATGTACATACAGAGTCCTTAACATTCATGATAACATCTGATGTACAAAGGCAGACTCCCCTGTGTAACTCAGGGGAATGTTTTAGAAGATTAAGATGTCCCGAGCACTGTTGGTGCTGACATTAGCATTAAAAAATTTTCCACAAGGGGTGGAAATAAAAGCAGATGTCACAGCAAAAACCTTTATGTGTCTATGTGGTGTGTAAATGAAAGACTCAGCTATGTAGGAAGGATGGTTCTGACTTAAAGAGGAGCTAGGCAACTCAGAATCCCACATGGTTGTAAGTTTCTGCCCAACACTTTAATAACATGAATAGCTCATTTTAACTGGTGTTAGCTTATTTCCCCCCCCCCCCCCCGGTCTTTTTCTTCTGACTGAAAGCAAATAACCTGTTACCAATTCCTGACAGTGTATGGTGGTTTTAGCTTCGGTTCTGGAAGTTGGATTTTTGGGAACTGGTGAGCCAGAGAAAGCTTTACTTCACTTTCTAGTATGAAAGCAGTCTTGGTGTTTCTCTTATTTCCTGTTCCTTAGCTGCCTCAGCAGGGTTCTGAATTTCAGGAGAGGTACAGATGTTCTTAGAAACTGGGCATTGATTAACCCTGATCTCTCTGGCATGGGGTGAAATGGAGACTGTTTTTACAGTACAGACATCCTGAGAAGACCCTGACTTCTTTCAGTTCTAATAGGAAGTCTAATTAGATTTTGAAGGTTGTTTGGCATTTTGTGAAGGGAAAAATCAAAGATACAGAGAACTAAAGACAAACAGCGTTTATTTATTTGTAACAGACTTTATTTCTAAAGAACCTTAAGCCAATGCCTGATTTGAGTCTACATCAACGCCCTTGACATATAAGTGTGAACAACATAAATCAATAATTTAATGCAGTCTTCCTAAGGTCTTATCACAATAAATTCAGTGATTTTCAGCTTTCATTGGGATTAAACAATCCACTTTAGTCTCTTCCCCTTTCGTGCCTGTCAGACCTCCTTTCCAGTATGTCCGATCCCTTACCTATCAATTTATATTCTTCAAGAATCTAAGGGAACCTCGTAGCAGGATTCTGTCTAAACTTTTAGTATTCATACCATTAGATTCCCACATAGAAATCTCTAAACATAAAAGGACAAAGAAGGCAAGAAATCTTGAACTCCGATGCTGTCTATGATGATTGGACTTTATGGCCCACACCTACAGAATGCCTGGACACAACACTGAAATAAAAAGTTGATGATAAAAGAAGGGCATCATTTTTAGTTTATTGAATCAACCAAATGCAGTCCAACTTGTTTCTTCCATATACAGCCAGGAGCAGGAAGCAAATACTGCTCTTCCCTCTGTAACAAGGTATCTCTACTGGCCACTTCCTGTTGGAGAGCACATCCAGAGTCCCGAGGAAAATATTTGACATCTGAATCTTTGGCAAACATCATCTGATTCAGAACCACATGGAACTGATAGAAGGCAGCAAGTGCCCACCTGTGGTCGTGAATGATGTTACCCTCATCTGTAAGTGGATTTAATTAACACCTTTGCCTTCCTCTTCAAAGATGCCATCCATGAACAGGAACAGTGGGGTGATAAAGGGGGGGGCACTGGATATTCGCAATCATTTGCGGTCTGCCTAGCTTTTATTATGTTTAGTCTCACCAGACATTGAAGCCTGTCTTTGTTAGCTACTTTACATCAGGGAGAAATCACAAAGAAGTATAAGGTACAGGGTTTTAAATAGCTTCCCGTCGCTGAGCTCCAAAAGATCATACCATGGTCCAAGCCAAAGAGTGAGGGTAGAACTGTGTTCTAACACTCGACCCCTTCAGCCAAGGGATGTGACTTAGGAAGCCACAGCCCTTGAAATGGTCTGTTGTTGATAATCTAGATGTCACAGCGAGAAAGATCACTTCCCACACAGACAACAAAGACCCCAATGGTACCGACACTCAGAGGCTGGCAAAAGAAGCCACAAGGGCCAGGTGTTCACAGCCTACCTCGTCCCCAATAAACTACGCAGCATGTTTTGTGCTAGCAGCGGAGTAATGATGCTAAGAGACTGAATGATTAAATGCCAGCCTGCCAGCCAGAGTACATTTGTTTTCTGCTTGAAAAAGCCACTTTCATTTTGTATGACAGCTTTCTTAACTGCAACATAGCTCAGAAAATGACAGAGAGCGAATAAGAATAAGTGATTGTAAACTGGCAAACAACTATTTGCTACTATTTGAACTACCATTAAACTGTTCATTCAATTTCTAGGCAGAGGCTATCACTCAGCGGTAGAACTGGAATATAAGCATTATTTATTTGATAGCATTACTGTACCATCTAATATTAAGCCAAATCTTTTAAGCGAAAATCAGAGTATGCGAAAATTGCCTTGACACTCAGTGACAAAATGTGATGCCCAACCTTGGCTTTTTGCTTCTCGACGTCCACTCTCAGTGCTATTAATGAGATGCTGAGATTCTGTTTTCACAATATTATACCCACAATCATAATGTCCCCACGAGTAGTTTATCCGGACCAGAAATTGCTTACACCAAGCAGAGTTGAAATTTTACTTGGCTAACTCTGAGTTTCATTTAATATTGTTTATTTACTTTAGGGATATGCCTTCTCACAGTTTCCATAATCTGTATGACAGAGTTGTTTTACTTTGAAGAACTAGGCATTGTTACACAAATAACAAGGTCAGTTACTGGGTGCTCTGTGTACTTTATTTTCTGTTAACCTGTGCATCTTCTTAATAAGGTAGGTTGTCCGCCCCCATGATAGACAAAGATGTTCAAGCTTATCAAAGTTAAATGATTTACCAAAATTGTAAAGTTTGACCCCAATTCTTGACAGTTCATAAGCTCACAGTATTGGGATGCTTCTCAAAGGGAAATACTTACTAGCAGCATTGCCTAATTCACCAAGAGAAAAAGAAATAATTATTCAAAGTTAATCAATTACTATTTAAGATATAATCTTTTTAGGTAAATGTGTCAGAATTGGAGTTCTACATGAAAGTTAAACCTTTATTTTCTATCTGATGGTTGTGTATGTAACATAGCAATACATATATTTTTGAGGGGGTTAGATATAGGGTTGCTCCGTACAACAGCCCTAGCTATCCTGGAAATAGCTTTTCTAGATCAGGCTGACCTTGAACTCACAGATCTGCCTCTGTTTGCCTCCCAAGTGCTGGGATTAAAAGCATGTGCCACCACCACCTGACTATACAGATTTAAAAATACAGACTACATTAAAACTTTTTTTAAAATTAATTTTCATGGATTATATTTTGTTCATATTTTTCTTCTCCCTCAATTCCTCCCAGATGCTCCCCACTTCCCTACTGGCTTTCTTTAAAAAAAATGACAAATAAACAAGAACAAAAAAACCCCACAAAAATAAAAAATCAAAACAAGTGAGCAAAAGATCAATAAGGCAAAAAGTGCCAAAATAAAACAAATTACCACAAAAATCCAAGAGTTTGTTCTGTGTTTGCTAACTAATGTTGGGCGCATGGGGTCTGCCTTCAGGTGTGGTTAATAAGACCCAGTGACCCAGTGACACTTTTTTGGAGAAGACTTATTTTCTTTTTGCCAACAACTATCAATAGGAAATAGCTTCTTGGTTAGGGGGTAAGACTTCAAGTCCACTTTCCCTTCTTAGTGCTGTGACCCCCGTCTGGTTTGTGGTCCTGTGTGTGCTGCCACAGTCTCTGGGAGTTCCCGTGTGCACAAATTCTATTGTGTCTAGGAGACACTGTTCCTTGGAGTCAACCATCACCACGGGCACTCGAAATCTTTCTTCCTCCTCTTCCATGTAGACTTATGAGCCTTAGAGCATCTTCTAAAGTTTTTCTTCTAGTCTATATTCACTAAGACTTTGTTTGTTTTATGCTTTCTTGTATTTTTTATTGATTGATAATTTCATACATGTATATAATAAAGCTTCTTAATCACATCCACTCCCCTGTCTCTTCCTTACAATTTCTCCCATATCCTCCCCACCATGATTAGATTTTAACAGCATATGTCTATTTTATTAACACACTGTTAAGCCCACAGCACTCATAACTGGTGTGAGTTTGTGTGTGTGCCTGAATGGCCATCTCCACCAAATACTGTTTTATTGAAGAGGTCCATATGTGATATAGCTGTTCCATTTAGAGCCAAGTACGTCATAATCTCTTGTTCTCTGCACACCAATCAATTGTTGGTCTCATTATTTGCTGTCTACTGTAAAAAGAAGACTCTCTGATGTGGGTTGGGAAATACACTAATCTATAGCTATAAAGATAGAATTTAGGGGGCAGTTTATTATTATGTCCGTTTTACCAGAAAAAGTTCTCACCTATGGCCTATATTTTACCCAGACACCTCTTTTCTTTTTGCCCAGTTAACAGTACAAGTCATGAGTTATATATAGTAGAGTGAGCTTTATATCCAATCAGAAAATGGTTACTCCTAAACATTTGTTCCACTGGGCATATTTCGCCAGGATAGTCATTATTGTAGCTCTTGGGGTAGAGCTATATAAACTCTTTTCTACCCCTGGAGCAGCAAGTCATATACAGTGAAAGCTAGCCAGTAGTGCTGAAGCTTCCAAGTTTGTACCAGCTTGATCTCTCCATGTCCTATACTCAGGCATGTATGTTCTTTAGGAAATAGGGTCTTAACTAGCAATTTCTGAAAAGTTCTATTTAAAAAAGAAAGAAGGAAAGAAAGTTCTATCTAAAAGGGAAATAGAACGCCATATCTCCAGAGCTCCTGGCATCTCATAAACACCATGCTAGGTTCCAGGAAGTGTCAAAGTAACACTTATCATTTCCCCCAACAATACCAATAGAAATGCTCTGTTTTCTAGGAACAAGCTGGGTCTCGATGAGGGACATAAAAGGTTTGGAAATGACAAAGAGAAAGTTAGAAGGATTATTCAATTTTCCAAGCATCTTCTTAGAAGACAACTTACAGTGACAACAAGGAAAGCAGGCACTGAATCATTTAATTCCTAGAATCAGATGCCTCGATAAGGGAAAGGCTGTAAATACAATCTCATCTTTTCTTGGGAGGTCATTATCTAAATTAAAGTATTTCTTGTTTTCAGGTAGTTAGAGGAAATGAAGCAGAGCCAACGAGAAGGAAAAGAACATAGGTGAATATAAAATCAAGATGTGTTGTGTGGCAGGATTGTATAAGTGTCACTGTTATTGTACTGAAGTTGACCTAATGGTAAATTACAAATTGCATTTCCCCAACTCCTTATGAGTCTTTAAAGAAGACCCAACAGAAAATACCATTCAGATTGTTTTTGAACAAGATGAGACATTAGATGTCCTGTGAAATCTTAAGAATATCCAACTTAACATATTTGGGAACAGCTCAATGGGAAAAGTATATTAACCTTTGTGCTATTTTCTTTAGAAGCAAACACAAGATGAAAAACAACCTCAGTTGTAAATTGGATATTTATCAGTTTTTCCACATTTCTTATAAAATAAAAAAGGAAACTCATTTCAAGAAGATGAATTCTGAAGCAACAAAATATAAACAAATGCATAGAATTACAACTTTTATGTACAATTCTAATTACCCTATTGTTTCTACTGAAGCAGGAACTAGACTGACAATTAAAGATTAAGATTTATGTAAATGTTCTGTATATATTTAAAGATGTTATATTGCTTTCTATGATGGCTGTATTATATGAATCCAAAGAATGTCAGACATGACTATTCAGAGGTCTGGCAGTACCAAATCAGGGAATGAATAGATGATAGGTACATAAATGAAACACACACACACACTTTAATTAATTATCTATGAATAAGAAATACAACAAAATCTAGGACAGTTTGAACAAAAATGTTCAGCTATACAATAAATCTGAAAAAGAATAGCAGAATGATGCACTTCATCACACTGTATCAGTAAAGACACAATCACGTCTGATATTCATGATGATTGCCAGAGAGAGATGGTGACAGGAAGGGTTGGGATATCTGTGTCAGGCATTTTGAGGCACTAATAGCACATTTCCCAGTAGGAACAGCTGCTTGCTCCATTTAAGACTTTGGTTGCCATTAACTGTTATGACCGGAATTGCTGTAGTGACAACTAGGAGCTTCCCAGAGCAATATCAGCAGGAGGCCCAGTAATGTTGGCAGACACTGTCCTTAGATTCCTCTATATGAGATGATACACACACACACACACACACACTCACACACTCACACACATACACACACATTGGCTCTATTGTTAGTGTATGAGTTCCTCTTCATTAGACATGAGTGCTTCAGCCATTGAGATGTTGTCCACAGGGTGAACATATCAAACACTAGAAGAAAAGATACCTGTACATCTTTATTGGATTTTGCCATGGAAAATTCGAAGAGTAGCCACTGCTTTTGGAATCATTAAGTCTTGGTTGTGTGGGACCTTTACACTCTTCATTAGCACTGAAAGTATCTGACACAGTTTCATGGATACTGTTATCAGGCCTTCCCAGGAATTAGAAGCATAACACTTCATACAGTTATTTCTTTCCTTTGAGTGCATATGTTTTTCTATCAGTGATAATCTGCAATGTACAAAAACATTGATTACTCAATAAAATGTGCAGAAATTAATGAAAAGCTACATGAATCACACAAATGCACAGGCACATACACAGTTACATGCACACACAGAAAAAGTCAGAAAGACAGAGACATGAAGAGATGGACAGAATATGCATACCCACATCAGATACAAAGACAATCTACAAATGATGGTAGTCATCCAGTTTTCAATTTCAAAGAAACAGAAATTGATAAGTTTCCAGTGAAATAATTTAAAATAATGCAACAACAATCAGCAAAAAATAAGAGCACAAATTTTAAGGAATGCAGGGAGGATTATATGGAAAGGATTAAAGAGAGGAAAAGAACAGAAGAGATATAATTATATTATAATCCCAAACAGAGAAAATAAATGATTTTGAAAGTCTGGAAAGATGGCTCAGCAAGTAAAGTCAGTGGCTCATCTTTCAAAGGACCTGGTTTTAATTCCTGGTAGCCATGTGGTGATTTACATACAATCATCTGCAATTCCTGAACCAAAAACCTCTTCTGGCCTCTATAGGTACCACACATATACATGTAACACAGAAAACATGTAACCAAGAGTCCATACACAAGAACTAAAAATAAAAATTGTACATTACTTTCTGAAGGTGACCTGTGGGTCCACAAGGAAGCATGAATGGGCATTTCCCTGAAATCAAGAAAAATAAAAATATAGGATCTAAATATCAATTGAACAGATAAATAGAAATCTTTATTTAAAAAGTAAAGGGGAATAAGGAATGAGAATGATTATACAATGAAATGAATTTAAAAATTAACATAGAAAATCAAAGGATGCTTGATCAAAAAGAAAAAAAGAATCTGAAAATTCATAGGAGTATAAAAAATATTCGTCCAAATTACACAGTAAGTGAAGGAAAGGAAAAACCCCCACAAGATATGGGAAAGTATGTCCTGCAGTGAGACAATGTTGATGTAATACTTCAGAGACAGATGGTGGTGGCAGGATAAAATGCTGGTTTGAATAAATCTATTACAATTTCCCCAAATCTATAGAGATCAGCAGAGGTACATGAAGCATAGAGTCACAGTTTGAGATACTGTCTACATACAAATTCAACCCAACAAGGAATTTAGCAAGTTATATTAAAACTGAAAAAATTAACATGATTATTAAACAGTAAGAAAAATAAACTTCTGCAAGAGAATTCTCAAGTGGTTGCGAGCTCTTTCTAAAAGCAATCCTGCATGTTGGGAGAAAGAGTAGATTAGGACATATACCCACTGTTGAAGAAAACTGTACAAACCAGGGAAATTTTTTCTAGCAGCCTCTGGTTTCCTCCGGAAGGAAGTTGGAGCTAATAACTTTCCCAGGAAAAAAGCTGACAGACAATGTCGCCACCAGAACTGCCTCAAAGAAATGCTGAAGGGAGTTCTTCAAACTGAGTCACAGTGGAGTTCACTAATTGGAAAGCACATAGACAAATTAAGAGTATAATAATTCAGTTTGGGCACTGTGTGAGAAACTTACTTCAGGATAGCCAAAGCTACCCAGAGAAACACTGTCTCAAAAAAAAAAACAAAATAATAAAATAAATATATAAATACATAGATAATTAACTAAAATACAAAAGAATACTTCCTTCACATTACTACAGTAATTTGATATTGAATAGCAGACATGAACCTGTAAATTGGCACATTGATCTGGAGGGATGACCCAGCAGTTAAGAGCGCTGGCTGCTCTTCCAGGTGATATGAGTTCAGTTCCCAGCACCCATGTAAGGTGGTATAAAACTGTCTGTAACTCCAGCTCTCTCCAGAGGGACCTGAAACCCTCTTCTAGACTGGGAAGGCATCCTCACTCACACACCACTCTCACCTCACATAAACGAAGATTAAAATAAATATTTAAAAACTTCACAGTGTGACATCAATAGATAAAGTGGAAGAAGAGTAAGAGGGTGAAGCTTTATTCTTCATCAAACGTATGCTGTTGCCTGACCTTAAAGAGAAGTTGTCCCATGTTTTGTTAAAGTTCATGATGACCACAAACACACACACACACACACGGGATGTTGCATAGGGCAGAGAGACAAAGAAGATCAGCAACATTGAGTTGGTTACTCTATCAATTTAGCAAAATAATAGTTTTTGG
The DNA here is from genome assembly GCF_037038515.1 of Microtus pennsylvanicus. Lineage (NCBI taxonomy): Eukaryota > Metazoa > Chordata > Mammalia > Rodentia > Cricetidae > Microtus > Microtus pennsylvanicus. The sequence continues at coordinate 14,302,075 of NC_134582.1, forward strand.
TTCCCCTCTGGGACCACTAGTTTCCCCACCGTGGGTTCTTTACAAGATTGGTAGTACCAGATGTAGGTTCTTTCCATCGAATCAACCTTAACACTACTATAAAGTAATTGGTTACCTAATAAACTGTGTGTCATCCCAGTCACTATTGGAGCTCACATGGTTCACAGCTGGGTAAAACACTGATGACTTTCCACTGAGGAATTTGAAATTAGCTTCTGAACAACGGCTAAGGAGGACTCTCACAACTGACCCTGGGCTTTGTACTTGATAAACTAAGGAGGCTAAGAAGAGCATTATCTCTGGTGTATGGTTACTCCAATTTGTATTTCTACAATTATAGATTAGTGTAGCTCTCAGACCGCACGAGAGAAAATTCTGTGTTGTGAATTAATGTCGAATATCACAAATGATCAAATTACAAAGTGCTTGTGGAGTACTCACTTTCAAGGGGAGAAGCATTTATACGCATCCCCACAAAGCTCTGGGACCATTGTGTAGGAGTAGTTGAAAAGATGATAATAGCAGTTGTGGAGGTCCAGATAAAAATGGTGTCCTCTGGAAATGGTAGAATTACTGTACCAATGGACTCACAATAGCTCCTGTTGCCTACACAAGACAAAGCTAGCCAACATTCCAGCAGGGCTCACATGTCCCACCTCAGGCTTCTAAGGAGTGGGGACTCAGTCTACATTAAGAATAAGGCCCTTGTAGGTGGCACACTTCAGTGGATAATGATGACCCTAAGCAATGCCATGGGGTAAGGAGGAAGTTTGGGTTTAGGAAGAGGATTTTGAGGGATTTAAAGGAATAAGTGGTGGTGAATATGATCAAAATATACTGCATATGTGTACTTAACTCTCAAAGAAATAATAAAAGAGTTTATTTAAATTTTTAAATATTTAAATAAGTATTTGTCTTTGTAAATGTATTAAAATATACAAAACTTTACATAGACTTAGAAAAAAAGAGAAAAGTCTAACACATAAAAGTAAAAATTAAATAGAAGGCATTACAACTCTTGTAAAAATATAGAGATAATAATGATAATAAAACAGCTGCATATGACAAAATATAACAATAAAAAGATAATTATCTTTATTTGTATCTGGTGGTTATATGCAGATTATTCAAGAATGAGTTGGATATGTAAAAGAAAGAGATACATCCCTGTCTTCGTTTCCTGTCCTGTTGCTGTGATGAAATAGTCTCACAAAAGCCACTTTAGAGAGAAAGGGGTTGGGGGATTGTAATTCCAGGCCACATCTATCATGGCAGAGGAAGTAAAATAACAGGAGCTTGAAGCAACTTGTCATATCACATCTATAATCCAGACAGAGAGGAATGAATTAATACATGCATGGTAGGGCTCAGCCTGCTCTTTCCTTTCCATCCAGTTGAGGAACATATTATTTTATAAGCTTACTTAAAAAACATATATTATTATACATATATAAATATAAATTATAGTATATAAATATATTTATAAATATAAACTATATATGTATATATACATACATATACATACACATATAAACACAGACAGACAGACACACACACACACACACACACATATATATATATATATATATATATATATATATATATATATATATATAGTTTAAACTGAATTAGGCCACATGCAGTGATGAAAATGGTCCACCTAGGAGCCCATAGACTATTAAAACTCCAGTGTGAGGCATTATAAAAAAATCCTTCCAAGTTGTTGGTCGTGGGAGGCCCTTAGCACCCTCCAGAACAAGATGAGCTTAGCCATAGCGCTTTTTTGCTTCCATAGCATGAAGGCAAGACCTTGTATCTGAAGATAGCACACAATTTGGACACAGGGCTTGAAGGAACCAAGCTCAAAATGACTTCGAGGTCTAGCTCTCTGTGAGAGCTGTCAAAGGAGGAAAGCGATCAATAGTACTACTCAGAAATAAAGCCTACAACTACACTAGTAATCCCCAGCAAGATCCCAGTGGTGCAGTAGTAGTTCTTTCATCTTGAGGGTAACCAATAGCTATCTACTCAGACCCAAATTCCTCTTAATAGAGGGGAATTCATGTCAGGTATTCCAAACCTATCAAGCGACCCATAGCTGGGGGTTCATAGACCTTAATGGAGAATCTGCTGTGGCACTTTCCTAAACAAGCATAATTTCTAACTGCATGATAAATACTTATCCTTTACCTTAAGATGAGTGTTACTCTCAATTTCCATCAAAGGACCTTCTCTTCTCAGCAGATGGAGACTTCTAGAGGGATCCATACCTTAGTAAGACAGGAGAGAATAAATGACCACATAGATCCCATCCCCAGTTGGTGCATCTGCAATGTGATTCCTTATATCTGTGCTTCATGGAAAATAGCAGAAGTGGGCAAACTGGCTACAAGAGCCAGAGCACCAGGTTGCCAGCTTTGAGATAATGTCTTGTAAAAATTTATACCCATGAAATCTCAAAAATATGGTTGCCTAATACGGATGGAGGGAATCTCACAAGATCCCACACCTATATGTATGTTACAAGTATAATGGCTACTGAAAAAAGTCTTTTTTTCCCGAGGTATGACCCCTGAGAGAGATTTATCCATTCTCGGGTGTCAACCTTAAACACAAGCACATAACACCAATGCTAAATTTACTCAATAGGTTGTATATTGTGTGCACATGTATGTTTATATGTGTAAAAATAATAATTATAGAAGCCATGAACTTCAGGGAGATTAGGGTAAAATTGGCACAAACATGGTGCTCAAGAATAAAACTTAAAATATAAAATGAAATAAATAGAACACCTAAAATTTACATGATATAACAAAAGACCCCAAATATTGAACAGGATCTTGAGTCAAGGAATAAAGCATTATATTCCTTGATTTCAAACCTTATAATAAAAATCAATTCAATGAAAGTTGAAAGTTGTTCTGCAGAACAGTTTCATCTATAATTTATGTATGACTGTGATAGGTATATATCCGAATAGACCCAAAATTAAAATTTTAAAGAAATGTCTTTATTATGGTTATTGTAGTTTATCCCCTTTATCCAAGATAGTCAGAATCTTACCTGTCTTTGGACAGATTATTTATATAAGGAAAAGCCCATATCCATTATTTAACCATTAAAAAGAAAATCATAAGGACTAGAGAGATGGCTCAACAGTTAAAGGCACTTGCCCTTGCAGAGGACCTGAATTCCATTCCCAGCACCCACATGGAAATAGTCATCTATGAGGCCAGATGTCCTCTTCTGGCCTCCAAGTGCACCAAACCCTCACATGGTAACATAAGTAGATGCAAAACACTCGTCCACATAAAAACAAAGTAAATCAATAAAGATTTTTTTATATCCTACTAATTATGATTATACAGAAGGAACTGGAGAAGAATATGCTAAGTAAAATAGAGCAGGAAAAGAAACAAATCCCCTATTGTATCATTTATACTTGGAGTCTGGAAAAATCAAACAATCAAAACCGTAGAAACAGAGAACAGAATGAGTGTGGCCAGGAGACTGGAGAACAGAGAAAAGGAGACTTTGGTTCAGGGGTGCAGACAATCAGCTATATAATTAATATGCTTATGCTTATGGCTATAATATGCTTATGGGTGGCTATAACTGATAACACAGACTTTCATGCTAAATGTCTTATGAGAAAGAAGGCTTTAAATTTTATTGCCACAACTCAAAATGGAAATAAATATGGCTGCATATGTTGATGAACTTCATGTGGCAGACTTTCTGTATCCTGTACACAGATAAAATAATCAAACAAGTCTTTTTAAATATATATCAATAATAAATAATATTGAAATAGGGTAAGAAAAATGTAAAAGGGGAGTGACTATAATCAGTGGGAGTCTTGTGTAAAGTTAAGCTTTACACTGTAAATAAAATGTCCTTCTGTCGGAAGGGCATTCTGGTCACTCTGCAAAGCTGAAGCTGCGGCGTGTGCTGGTGCGACCTAGGCAAAGACGCCACCTTGAACATGTGTGTGCATTGGGGCGCCTCTGTCAACAGAATAGTATGAGCAGACATTTCTATCGGAAGCAATTCTTATTTCTAATATCAGTTTCCCCTAGTGTATGTTCAGATTTAACCAAGACCCTCATCTTTCAAGGTTTCTTTCTATTTCTCATAGCTAATAAATCTCATTACTTCTTTCCGGACCCTTTTGAACTCATCTATTTTGAGGGGACATGACCTAAAGTACGCACAGTGCCACAAATAAAAAGGAATGCTATGTGGTAAAACATATTTCCTATTCCAATGCATCTGGACAGATAGTGCTAACCAGGATTCAGGATTGATGGGCACATTCATATCAAGGCATCAGAGACACTGTCAAACATGCTAGAATTATTTAAAATCTAAGCTTTTAATGTGGGATACTGTTGGAGCTCCATCTCCAAATTCCAATAATAAACGGATTCTAGACATACGAACTGATTTGAAGACTGCCCCATCCCCCAACTAGGAACATCATTGATTTATTCTGGCAAACAAAGGGATAAAGTAAAACATATAGGCAACTTTTGTTGTTGCTGTGTGAGTTTCTTCAAATGTTTAAGATAGGAAGTTTGAAAAAATAAAATTCATTATGATGGACCTAATAAATCATGTTCAAATTTCAAGTTTTGTGAAGGTAAATCCAGTTTGATTGAGTTTCACAGGGCTAGGAGATGCTTTGGAAGAGCCACGGCCATAGATCCAAAGAAAAACTTGAGGTACTACAGTTTGACTCAGTAGGGGAAATAAGCCTAATGACCTAACTTTTATCCCCGTGTCTAGATGGAATACATAGAATGTGTGATTATACCTACCAGACAAGTTCTCTGATTGACACACTCATACTATGTGATATGTAAGACACACACAAATACACACACACACACACCATATCATTAGGTGTTAAAGGGAATTAAGTAGTGATAAACTGTTAATTACCACCTAGAAAAGATATTAATTCTCTTACTGGATTTGTTCACTAAAGCAGACATAAAAATTGCCACTAATTGTGTGACTTAGAACAAGAAAAAAAATATATCCACTTCCAGTCTGGAAAATCAAAAGTCGAAAATTCAGGCAGTGTAGGAGTTGCTTTAGAGAAAATTCTCTGAAGGAGAATTGGCTTCTTCCTCTCCCTGCGCTCTTGCAACTGTAGCCAGTTGTGGTTGCTTCTTCTATACAGAAAATTCAAAACTCAAATTCCACTTTTGCCAGGCCTTTTTTAATGTCTTGTCACAGCTTTTTCCTCTGAGTATTTCAGATTGTCTTTGCTTCTCTTATAAAGACCCAGAATTGTTTGGGTTTGGTACCTACTCCAAGTCTAGGAAGGTATCATCTCATGATCCTAGAATTCATAGATCCACAGATACCACACAGGTTAGGATTCAGAAATATTTTTGAAGGAAGGATCAATGCACCACCTTCATAGTTTACCAATAAGGGCTAGTCTAGAATTTGAATGGCAAATGTCATTAGGAATTCAGATCCTCTTGGCCTTGGCCTTTTCTCTTCCTCTTCCTCCTTTCACTGTCCTCCTCTCCTCTTCCCCTTTTTTCTCCTTTTCTTCATTCTTTTCTTCCTCAAGCTACACTTGTTGTTTTACTTGGGTTTCATTTTGTGTTTCTATTATCAGGATGGCTGAGTCTGGATTGGTGTCAGATCCAGGGTACCAATACTGTTAGAAGAGGAAGACGGCCTCCAGTTTCCTTGAGGGACAGCTTAAGATTTGCTTACTTACTAGTTTTGTTCATGTCAGTCTCTGCAGAACCTGGAGTAGTAGGTGATAAATTGAAGTTTCATTTAAAACAAATATGGGCATTAATCAATTGGCTAGGGCCTGGCTCCACATGGGCAATATTAGCTACAAGTGAGCCCAGTTGGAAGAGACAAAAGAAATGGATACAGAGTATATTACTTCTTTGTTGTTCCTGAAATGAAATCATGACAGGGCTGAAGTGATGGCTCAGCAGTTAAGAACGCCTTCTTTCCTTGCAGAGAACATCTGGGTTCAGTTTCCAGCACCCACATGGCGGCTTACCACCATCTTTAACTCCAGGACCAGGTGATTCAGTGCTCTCTTCTGATCTCCACAGCCACCAGGCACAGGATCAGTACATAACAAAATATTCATACACATAGAATTAAAGTCAATGGTTTTTTTTTTAAGCACTTATGTCAGTGAGGGATCTTTACAACAAAAATTTAAAAAGCAATGAAACAAACAAACAATAAACAAGGGAGATACTAGAGGACCAGAGATCTCTCATGTTTATGGACTTGAAGACCTAATAGCATGAAGTGACGGTCCTACCAAAAGCAATCTACAGATTCGATAAAAAAAAAAAACCTGATTAAAAACTCAAGGTCTTGCAGAAAAAGAAAAAGCAATCGTAAAATTCATATGGAAGGACGGAAGGCAACAGGCTAACAAAGAAATCCTAAAAGAAAAAGTTATACTACAGAGCCATGGTAATAACAAAGCAAACATACAGATCAATGAAACAGAACTGAGGAAATATAAGTATAAATATAAAGCAAAATAACTATAGCTACTTATAGCTGGTCTTTCTTGTTAGACTTCCTTTAGACTGTCAGCCCTCGTATAATAACATAGAGATTTATTATTAATTATGAAAGCTTGGCCTTAGCATAAGCTGCCCTTATATCTTAAATTAACCTGTTTCTATTAATCTACAATCTGCCACATAACTTTTTAACCTCTCCTTGATTTTGTATGTCTGATTTTCTCAGTGTCTCACTGGCATTTCTGAGATTCCTCCCCCAGAGTTTTTACTGTCTGGAAGTCCCACCTATTCTCTTCTTTCCCAGCTATTAGCTATTCAATGCATTATTAACCCAATTAGGTACCTTGGGTAGGTGAAGTAAACAGCAACACATCTTCACACAGTGTGATAAAATATCCCTCAACACCCACCTGACTTTTTTAAGATGTGAAAGTTTATCTTTATCTGTGACACCTATAGGGAATCAATGGCAATTGTATTGAGGACTTCAAGGTAAGACCTGAAACTCTGAAACTGCCAGAGATAAAAAAATAGGGGAAATACTTCAAAATATAGTCTTCAAAATATAGTCATAGATGAGCACTTTCTGAATAAGACTGGTCATTTAGTAATTGAGGACAGTTATCCACAACTAACAGCCCAGTAGACAGAAAAACACCCACAGATAACAGAGTAGCAAAAATAATATTGTAAAATTGTTGTATTTATTGAAAGTGATCTATAGATTTAAAGCAATCTCCATCATACTCCCAATTACATTATTTACAGATCTGGAAACATGATACTAACATTCATATGCAAATGTAGAACACCTTGTGTAGCCAGAGTAATGCTTAATTGAAAGAGCAATGAATAGTGGAGACAACACAATATATTATCTGAAACTATGCTACAGACTCATCATAATAAAAACAGTACACCACCAACTCAAAACCAGGCAAGCAGAACAACGCAATGCTTAGAAAAATCAAAAATAAAATCACAGCAATGAAACTTTAATGAAAACATACACAGAGGGAAAATCCAGCCTTCATACAATTGTTCCTTGGAAAATGTAGAAAGTTTCAACATCAATAAGAAATAACTTAAGCACATATTCATCCTGTACCAGAACAAAAACTGGATAAAAGGCCTTAATATAAAATCTGAAACTTTGAAACCTCTAGAAGACAACATATGGAAAACAGTTCAAGACAAAGGCATAGATAAGGACTCTCTGCAATGTGTTCCAATTACAAAGGAAATTGGGCTAAAAAAAATAGATAAATGAGATTTCATGACACTAAAATGCTTTTGCATAACAAAGGAATAGATCATCAGGAGATAGCTTATACAGCAGGACAAAGAAGAGTTGGAAACTATAGTTTAGAAAGGGAAGAATATCTTGATTATATAAAGTCTATAAAAAAGGAAATACCAAGAAAATAAACCACCTACAACAAATGGATTAAGGAAGTGGATAGACATTTTTCAAAGAGAAAAGTACAAATGGTTAATACACATATTAAAAAGTACCCAAGGAACATTGGAGAAGAGAGGAATATAACAAGAAAGATAATAAGAAGCAGAAGATGAGGGAGTTTGCTGTAAGATAATCTCTCAGTAACATCAGAAACAATAAAATCTCACCTGACATGACTGCCTTAACATTTACTGAACAATGAGGACACCAGGGAACATGAAAAACTATATGTTAAAAACTCCATGAATCCTCAACCCTACACAGAAATCTATAGGGAACTGAGGAAAGCTAGGTGCAGGACACATGGCCTTTCCCAAGGAAGAGCACACCAATTGATTGTCCAGTGTTAAATGGTCACTTTTAAAAACATAATGCAATAAACACTGTACGGACTGAATAGATCACATAAGGAATATCTGTATATGGATATACATATATTCATGCAATAAAAATTAATGTCAAAAGAGATAATAAATTGAGGTTGCATGAGGAAAGGTATATGAGAGGACTTGGAGAACAGAAAGGGAAAAGGGCAATATTTTAATTAAACTATACACTCCAAAATAAAACAAAACAAAAAGTGCTCAACATCCTTAGCCTACCAAGAAATAAAAATTAAAAATACTTTGATATTGCTTCTTACCTAGTCATAATATCTGTTATCCAGAGAGCAAATGAAAATGTGGAGAAAGAGTTCCTCCCCTCCTCGCATTAACTTCTAGTCCATACGTAAACTGGTGCAGCCACCCTGAGAATAGAATCCTCCAAGATAAGAAGATAGAAATAAAGTATTACCTATAAACACCACTTCTGCCTGTCAACATGAAGGGCTCCAAGTCAAAATACTTCAGAGATGTTTAACATCTGTGTTCGTCGCTATATGCCACTACTCGCAAAAGCTAAAAAAATAAGTCATTCTTGACTTCTCTCAACAAAAGAATGGATCAAAATACATTGATTCACAAAGGTGGTTTATGAAATCATGACATTTTTCAGAAAAAAAATGGATGGATAAGGGAAGCACTGGATTAAATGAAAAAAAAAACTAGTCTGAGAGATAAATTGTTTTCTTTCTTATGTGGACTACATTAAAATTGTATGTGTATATATATGTGTGTGTGTGGGTCTTAAAAATACAATAGGGGCAGTGATGGGGAGGGAGAGGTCTTAAGGAAGGGAAAAGGAATATTTTAGAGGAGTAGCAGAATGTGTGAAAGGGAGCAATTTGACAATAGAAAGACCAATGGAAAGGACCAAAGGGAAGAAAGAAGTCCAGTGGATAAGGGAAGTGTGTAAGAACAAAATATAATGACATGTACTCATGAAGATGTCATATGTTACTTAAAAATAAATTTCGAAAACAAAAGAAAGATGTTTCAGTTAAGTTCTGGTATATAGTGTGGTAAATTGTGCAGTTTGGGGTATCTAGCAGTCACGTACACTTAAAAGAAGCACAGGTAATATGTAATGTTGGTTTTACAGAACACCAATTACTATCCATGTTTTGTGCTACAAGCTTGACCATAATCTCTTCTTAATCTTGTTCTCATGACGTTGCTAAATAAATTCTTATGTCTTCTCCATATCTTACATTGTAGGTTTACACGCAACTCATTCCCATACAGGGACAAGGCAATAATTCAGTAAAATAATAATTATTAAAATATTTAAAATTAAATAGCCTCTTAAAACTTTGGTAATATAAGAAAAACTTGTAACAGATTTCTTCTCAAAACACTTTAAAATTTAATCTGCTAAGGTTTTAGTTTACATAACATATTAATATAAAATCAGAACATGTATGTTACAAATTACTGCCTTTGGGGAACATAGTATTTCTTTAATATTTATGCAAAAATCAATTAGTTACAAAACAAATGGTATAAAACATCTCTCAATATGTGTATAATGCTCATATTTGAAAAGAAGTTATAGTATTTACTTCAAAATATATCTTGATAGATTCATTCAGACATTTGAAGGCATAATGTCAACCATAAAGTCTAACCACAATCATCATTGTATCAAAGGTATAGTGGGAAATGTGAAATAATACCATGTTTACACGTTATTAGCAAGTCGGCCTTTCAGTAGTATTGATTTTTCCATGAAGTGGGCAATTAAAATAAAAACTAAAGAGCAAATATCCACAAAGAAGCATGCAGATGGTTATTTGAAACTTTACAGACATTAAAGATTTCCCATTCCTTAGCATTTTCTTGAAGGCGAAATGGAATCCTGAAATCTGTTCTTGTCAGTTCAACAATACTTATGGACAAACGGTCTCTATAAAGACAGGACAGAATCAGGGAAAGAGGAAACAAGATGAACGTGTTTCTGCCCCTGCCCTGGGCCTGATGATTCCATCCTTTTTTTTTTCCTTTCAATTATCGGTTTGTACTTTTGTTTCAACTTCTCTGGCTGAAGAATTGATGTATAAATTGAGTAGTCCCTACAGGCTGAAAAACATAGGAGCTTCTTAATTAGTCAATCAGCCAGGTGGAGATGGGAAATAACCAATTTAGTGCAGGAAATTTTAACCAAATGAGATGTATGGTTAAAAAAAATAAAAAGGAAAGAAATACAGTTGAGAAAGTTTAACATGTCCACATAATTCCTAAAATGATTGAGGATTGATTAACTACATTGCTTTATAGAAAACAGGTGCTTTGACAACCCAGTGACAGCAGAAAACTTAAGAGCATTTACATTCTGTCTTATAGTCATAGTTTTTTTTTTTTCGTCAGGACTGCCAGACAGCTCCCAAATAACGATACAGAGGCAACATTCACTATAATTTTCTGGCCAATAGCTTAGGCTCTCTATTAACTATCTCTTAAAAGTTAAAACTCATACTTCTTATCTATGCTCTACAGTGTGATAGTACTCTTTTTTCTGCATGACATGTTCATCTTGCTTCTCTCTGTGTCTTTTGGCAACTCCTCATAACTCTGTCCTTCTTCACAAGGTCTTAGCTAGGATCATCCTTGTGGATTCCTAAAAATTTTTCTAGTACCAGGTTTCTTGCTAGCCCCATAATAGCTCCCTCAGTCAAAATATCTTTTTCCTTGCTCTCATCTCTGTCCTTCCTCCAACTCGACTATCCTGTTCCCTCAAGTTCTCCTCCCCCCTTCTGTTCGTCTCTTCCCCTCCCTTCTCCCCCAACCCCCATGGTCCCAATTTTGTCAGGAGATCTTGTCTATTTCCCCTTTCCCAGGTGGATCTAGTGCATCTATGTATGTTTTTCTTAGGGTTCACCTTGTTACTTAGCTTCCCTAGGATCATGAACTATAGACTCAGTATACTTTGTTTATAGCTAGTATCTACTTATGTGTGAATACATACCATGTTTATTTTCTGAGTCTGGGTTACCTCACTCAGGATGCTTTTTTCTAGTTTCATCCATTTGCACGCAAATTTCAACCGTCTTGTGCAGCAAAGGAAGTAAGATCCAGTGTTTCCAGAAAAGAGTGAAGGTCCATCAGATTCTGGCCACTTCTCCCACTGCACAGAAGCTAACAAGTACATAAGGACTTCTTTACACACCTAACTTCCCATATAAAGAGAAGCTGGTTATTACAATTGGAAAGTCTCCAATTCTTTGCAAACTAGAGTGTCAATTCGTGAGATTTATGCCTAAAGGGTACAATCTTGATGATAGCTCCGGGATTCAGTTTTTCACCTCTTTCTTTCACATTCCCAAGCCTTACCTATTTTGTTCTTCCCACATCCTAAAAACACATGACACTAAAATCCTAGTTCTCTCTGGTTCTATTTTGTTTGCTAGATGCTGTTGCCCTAGACTTTCTTCGCATGACTACATAAAATAAAATAGGGAAGAATTGCTTTTCTAGATTGCTAGTTGATTGTTCTTGACGTAGTGTGCCTTTTGCCTATGGCCTGGATGAAAGAAAATTTAGGGAAGTAAATAACTTCTTTTGTAAGCTGCTGTAGTGAAGGAAGATTCTGCCAGCAAGTGTTGTTGTAAGGAATAAAGGTACTGAGCACATAACCATGAAAAGCTGCTGCAGTAAATCATGATGATGTTACAATATTTAATTTTAATTTTTGAATGCATTAATATGATCATTTCTCATCAGTAGTGAGGCCTTGATATTGTGTTGGAAATTAGAAAGGGATACACCATTTATAATATGCAGTTAACATGATGGTACCTGGTTATAATAAAAAAAAAGAGTTTTAGTCTGCAAATGAGAAGTTATTGCCTCTAATTCTAGGACCATGGACAATTCACGGTTACCATTGTCATCAGCAAGATCATTATCATTACTGTGAATCATTCTCATCAAATAGCATTCACTTACTTCCTTGCTCACAAAAGATGCTGTATTATCATTCTCTGTTTATCTCAAACATGTGGGAAATAATGTTTTTTAGAGAAATTGGGATGTTGCGAGGATAAATGAGTTCTTGCAGGTGTATTTCATTGTACGCCAAAGAGGAGCTCCCAAAGAGTCAAGTGCGCATTGAATTTTTGTAAATTGAATCAATTTTAAATGTGCTGAGGGAACCTGATATTTAAAAGAATGGCGTAGCAAATCTTCATTGCAAGGATGTGGATTTAAAAAGACTCTAGTCTCTGATAAGAGTTTGCTAAACTTATATTTTTTCTTCCACTTTCTGTATTTCTTAAATAGGTTATGTGGTTTGTCCATTTTCATGGACACATCCTTACAAATCAAAGAGGATTTTTATTAATGTGACTATCATCATCTAGTTATTGTTGTTGATTTCCTTAGTATTTTCACTCTTCTTATTATATATAAGTTCAGGTAATTTTGTATTAGTCATATTGAGAGATTCAAATAATAAATCCTCAAAAAACACAGAAAAGCTTAGAAATAGTACACCTAATAGTTACCAAAAATACACTTTGACAAATTTTATTTGCCAACACACATATACACACACCACCACCACCATCACCACCACCACCACCACACCAGAGCTTTAGGGTTATGGGACAGGGGAAAAATGCACTGATGTTCTGAACAAATAGAAGTAGATGGCTATTTTCCTGTTGATCAGCATCCTCAAGTTCTCAGTGATGAGTCCTCTGGAAGGACAAGTCTGCATCACTTGCTTCTGCAGACTTGGGGATACCTGGCTGGCACTCGCTGGTTCCTCCTGTTTCTATCTCATTGCCAGGTAGCAGATACTGGATAGCAACAGTCACTTTCTCATAGTGCTGGGCAGGTTGTGTGACTTAGGACCCAAAAGCTCTGAGAAGCTGTCTAGTCTATCCTGAGGCAGCAGCACCTAAGGAAGTTGGCTATTGACACTGGTTTCCATGGAGACCCATGTGTGGATACCTTGACATGGAAGCATATGTTTTAGAAATTCATCTCTTTATTCTCAAATGTTCAACTTATACATGAACCAGCTGCAGCACTGCCGGTAAGCCGACTTCTCCAATGCCAGGCAGTGAAGGAACAGCACAGAGGCGGCTCCGCATGGGCGCAGGAGGTCCACTTGAAAGGATTGCCCATGGGAGCCTGACAATTCTAGAGCAGTGGTTCTCAACTTTACTAGCGCTGTGACCCTTTAATACATACAGTTCCTTGTTCCTCGTCTTGTGGTGACCCCCCCAACCATAAAATTATTTCATTGAAACTTCATAACTGTAATTTTGCTGCTGTTGTGCACTGCAATGTAAATATCTGATATGCATGTATGTAAATATATGATGTGATATCATATGTAGTATAAATATATGATATACATATCTGATATGTAACCCCTAAGACGACCATGACTCAGAGGTTGAGAACCACTACTCTAGAGGTTACTGGTGCTTTATTCTAATAGCCCTAAAACAAAACACAGCAGACAGCTCCATTTAGAGCAGAACCCCTCATTGTCAGCACAAAAAAACATTTTAAGCCAAATAATTCAGCCTTATAGGAGGGTTGCAAAGTGTCTTGCAAGACATCTCTAGCATCTCTTGCCACTGGATGCCAACAGCTTGAAGATGTAATCAGGGGTGGAGAAAATGGCTCAGCTGAGTCCAAGGCAAACATCAGCACCTAAGTTCAGATCACCAGCACCCATGTAAAACAAAAAAGCCAGCATAGGTCCAGCATGCCTAATCCCTAAAAGGGATACCTAAAATTCCTTGGCTAGTTAGTCTTCCCTGAAATGAGTGTTTTCCTTGCTTGAGAAGAGACCCTACCTTAAAACCCAAGGTGGAACAGTATTGGACAGCAACCTCTTGTTTCTGCATACATGCACACATATCATATTTACATTTGCGTATACCTAAATGAAGACTGTGAACACCATATATATAGAAACACGTTTTAATTTGAAACACGATGTATTAGCACAGAAGGGACATAAAAGATGCAACACTCATGCAAGCTAGGAGCTCCCAAGATGAGCTGATACCACACGGTGGTTGTGCAGCGTCACTACTGGGAAGCTAACCTCTCTTGAGCTGAGTGTGCACATCAATAATCCTTGTTTGGAGAAAAAAGGGTCAGTCCATTTTAGTGTTTAAACCACATACTTATTTAATGGCTCTTCAGACTAATGTAGAATTTCCACAAATGAGTTTGAATTTTAAGCTCTTAATATTTAAAATAGACAAAGAAATGCTCATCTGAATCTCTGTCTTGAGACTATGTGGATATGTATCCGACTTCTTTTCCTCCTTAATCCAGTAAAATGCCATTGTAATTTTGCCAAAACTATGTGTACTTGGATATTACTAGCCCCGCCTCTGAGACTTCTTTGAGGTAGAGGCTAGCTCACGCTCCATCTGTACCTTCTTTCTCTCCTTTCCTCCTCTTTCCACTCATCCTTCTAGTTTCCTTTCTATTGCCCTGATTAAAAAAACCCTCTGACCAAAAGTAACCTATGAGAGGAAAGGCTTTCTTTGGTCCGAAATTCCAAATCATATTCCATCACTGAGGAAAATCAAGACAGGAACTTGAAGTTGGACCTGTTTGCTATTCCAAATAGCTTTGTATCTGATGAAAGAACTCATTTTCAGCCAAAGAAGTGTAATAAATGAAATGGATAAAACCACTTGCTACTAGGCTTGCAAGCAAGCTTATACTTAGCTACCTTTCTTTCTTTCTTTCTTTCTTTCTTTCTTTCTTTCTTTCTTTTTTTTTGGTTTTGGTTTTTCGAGACAGGGTTTCTCTGTAGCTTTGGAGCCTGTCCTGGAACTCCCTTTGTAGACCAGGCTGGTCTCGAACTCACAGAGATCTGCCTGTCTCTGCCTCCCGAGTGCTGGGATTAAAGGCGTGCGGCACCACCGCCCGGCTTTAGCTACCTTTCTTATAGGACTCATGAGTACCTGCTTAGAGATGGTGTCACCCATAGTGAACTTTGCCCTTCTACATCAGCTGCCAATCAAGGCAAATCACCATAGACATGCTCACACGCTGATCTGATCTATGCAATCCCCAGTCAAGGCTTTCCTCTAAAATTGGCAGTTAAGTCTAGCTCTAACGAGGATATCTGTCATATGCAGGAACCTCCTAGTGAAAATACATTTTATATTCTTAACAGGAAAAAGAGTGGAGACACAAATATGTTTAACATAATAGCAAAATCTTTCATATAACAAAATATTCAATATATTTAATATAACAACAAAAATAGCTAGATTATATTTCCTAACATAGTCTTTTGCTTATAGATTTCTAGGTCTATTACTACCCTCAATTTTTATGCAGTACACTTTTATTTAAGAGATTTCTGTATCTATGTTCATAAATTTAGCTCTTACAATCATATCTAAAGGATGCCAGTTCTAGAGACACTAAGTAAAATTTCAAAACAACCCAGCTAGTAACAAAACAGGTCATTCTTTCTGACTAGATACTGAACAAGATATGCTTTCCGCATTATTAAATTCTCTTGGGGCTAGAGACACAGCTCAGCAGTTAAGTGTACTGGGTGCTCTTGTTGAGGACCCAGGTTCAGTTCCAAGCACCCGTGTCCAGTGGATGGTAACTATTTATACCTCTAGCTCCAGGGAATCCTACATCCTCTACTGTTACTGCCACATGTGTGAGCTCTCTGTCTCTCTCTCTCTCTCTCTCTCTCTCTCTGTCTCTCTCTCTGTCTCTCTCTCTCTCTCTCTCTCTCACACACACACACACACACATACAAATAAATCTTTTAAAATATTTTTATTTCCACCTTACTGCATTTGTTTAGACTATCTTTGTTCAGACTATCTTGTTACGGTTTCTGGACATTGCCTGTAGAGCTTGTTACCACTGTTTTTTTTAAGATTTATTTATTTATTAGGTATACAACATTCAGTTTCAGGAAGAGCCCCAGAAATGTTGGGTAAATTTATTAACTGAAGCACTTCCAGTCAGTCTGGAGACTATCCTATCCTAGGTCTCCTTGGGCATGTATTCTTAAAAGCCATATTTGATTACAGCATCAGAGAAATTCTGAGCTGAAATGAGTTCTAGCTTACTTAAACAGGGGGATTTCCAGACAGTGGCAAGGGATCCTGTCCTAGAATACTGTCAGAAAATTTGTTGGAGAACTTGATAAAGGCATGGATTTTGAAGAATGCTCTTGGGAGCGGCTGTGGGATAAAGCCAGTGAGTTTGCATTTTGGTTGTTCTTCATCAGTTTGCTTGTTTGAGATAGGATCTGAAGCCCAGACAGGTGCTTAACTGTGTCTCTGAGATGACCCTGAACTTCAGAGTATGCTACTTCTACCTCCCCAGTGTTAAGATTAGAGAAGTGTTTAAGATTAAACAATAGGTTTACGGGTATTTGGGCCTTGTTCAGGTTTTATGAATGCTATACTACACGTACATCCCCAGGTTATCTGCATTTTAAAACAAATATCTCTGATTTATCTATTTCTGGAACCACTAGTGTGATTTAGCCCTCTTATTTCAGAAATGGCCTGCTGAAAAGAAAAAAAAAAATCTAGTCAGAATCCCAGATCTCTAAACTCCCTGGCCTGCTGTCTTTCCTCCACCTCAGTTCCCATTTCCTTCAAGGAAATTGTTTCCCATTCCAGGATGGTCTGTAATAAATATCTTGTTGTTTTTGCTTGATTGCTGCTCTCTGGGTTTATGCATTGAAGCTAATTGATAAAACCTGATGATATGGTCTTCCCCAGATGCTAGGTCCGGTTCTATCCCACAGCTGAAAAACTCTGAGACATCCCAATTCAGGGGCTCTGCATGAAGTTCGCTGAACTGTTGACCCTATTTGTGTTTTAAAGTTTCAACCCATTTAATTTGCTAAAGTCTTAAACACAATTTCACGGTTATCACATCCTAATTGAGGATTTTCCTCTATCTCCCCTCATGTTGCTAGAGTTTTAATTTTATGCATATTGATTAAATGCTCAGAGCTCATGGCTATAAGATACAATTAGAAAATTATTCAAGAAAGCACAGGACGATGTGCTAGATATGTGTTTGCTTCTAAAGATTTTTATCACATATTAGTTTCTTGGTTTTCCCATTTGGAAGCTTCATAGCGGCTAGACGGAACCTGGCAACCTGTTCCAGCCCTGAGCCCTACTTCCCAATTCACATTCTTTCTATGATCCAGTGAAACACCAAGCTGTATGTTTGAATGAGGATGGAACTCTGGGAAACACGCCTAAATTCCCTGTAACAGGTGCGTCCTGAACACCAGAGACCTGCTGACAATGCTGAACCTGGCAGGACCTCATCCTCGAGGATCCCTGTCTGAAGAAGGGCCAACAACACTTCATTACGATGGCCCTTCAGAACGGATTGGCACTGAAGAAATTCCTGCACTAAGGCAACCATCATGCATGTGACCTCTAATATGAATGATGCCCCTTTGTATTATTTCCCCACCTGTCAGGGAGAGGCCATATTGTCCTGAATAACACGGGCACTTTCAACAGCATGAATTCTGTCTTTCCATCAGTGTTCTCACAAGCTTGCTTCAGAGGGAAGAATTAAAACAACCACCACAACAACCAGCAAACAAAAACCCCAGCACAGATGGTCTTTTAGAAAAATGACGAGGCCTTTTTCGTGGCACATTCAGGTGTTCCTTTCATCTGTACTGTAGCTTGTGTTTGTCATCTGCCCAAACTTTCTGCCGCTTTGCTCCATGAGTGGCAAACCCTTGACCATTCCCTTATTACTTAGGGTCTGCCTGTGTACTTCTTTCAGGGCCAACTTCTCAGGCCTTGAGAGTGGATGTATCTGCTTCTGCTGGGCTTTGTACACCACACCACACAGTGCTGATTGCACTGAATTGCATTTGTCTCTTGGTACATATGCTTTTCCCTCTGGACAGTTAGCTCTACAAGGGCTGGGCCATGTTTCAGTTGTCGTGACAGAGTTAAAGCGATGCAATGGATCTCTGTTTTCAGTTTCTAGCACAAAGCATCCCGGAATACTTTCCACTTTTTAAGTGATGGGACTGATGTTGGCAAGTTTTGTTAATTTTGTTATAATATTTCGTGCTGTCACAAACAGCTTCTGTGAGCCTTGGAAACTCCAGAATGGCAAGACTGACTCCTATATGCTAATGAGATGAGCAATGGCTCAGATTCTATAGAGCTTCAGTAACGGAGCTGGTTGTCAAAGGAGCTTACTCATGCAATTAGAACAGAACTTTCGTACTCACCCCACTCAAACACACACACAAACACACACACACACACACACACACACACACACACATGCCGACTAGGAAGATATGTGCTATAGACTGAGTCCAACCTTCAGTGATCAATGGTTTACATTCTCATAATGACATAACTGAACTTCTGCAAAACCTTAAACAAAAAGACACCTGGATGTCCCCTTGATCATCAAATTCATCCATGTGCTAAGAACGTGGTCCATGTCCTCCTCACAGCAACAGAAGCTCCATTGCCAGGCCCCAGAAATCCTGCTGAAGAGAATGAGGAAGGATCATGAGAGACAGAGGGGCAGGCATCACAGGAAAATCCCCAGAATCAGCTATCCTTGCTCATAGGGGCTCACAGAGATTGAGCCTGTAGCCAGGGAGTCTGATGGGACTGATCTAGGCCCTCTGCATATTGTGACAGCTATGTAACTTTGTCTTCTTGTGAGATCCCCTTACAGTGGGAGCAGGGGCTGTCTCTGACTATTTTGCTAGCTTTTGGACTCTATTCCTCATACTGAGTTGTCTTTCCCAGCCTTAATACAAGGGGAGGTGCTTCGTCTTACTGCAAATTGATAAGCCATGTTTGGTTGATATCCATGGGAGACCTGTCCATTTCTGAATGTAAAAGGAGGAGTAGATGGGGGATGTTTGGGAGATAGAGTGGGAAGAGAGGGAGGAGGAGAAACTGCAGTCAGGGTGCAAAATAAATAAATAAATAAAATTTAAAAAATAAAATTTATATGTGACTCCAAATGACTAGACCATGTCTTACAGTAAAGCATAACTTCTTAACAACACTCACAGATATAATCTATATATTCAGTAGCCAAAAATATGTTATGGGCATTTTCTTATCATTAAAAGATAAAAGGTCATTTTTTTATTAAGATACTCTATATTTCAAGTAAGTATAGGTTCTAGTCTGTTGATACAGTGAAACCTTTGAAGACTGTATAGGAAAAAGTAGCATAGCAATGTTCACCGTCCTGTGAGAGCTGGATTTGGACTTGCTCTGACTGTCTCAAGCTGGGAATATATGTACAAAGTTTCTATTTACAGAAAATTCTCATAACTGCCATACAAAACATCATATTCTGTGAAACTTTTTCCATTTCCATTCTTAAATCTTTCATTCTTAAATAGTTGGCATTTGATCCTTTTCAAACCCCTGCTCTGTTTTCCGTGATGTGTAACTTTCCTATCCTGCACTTGGACTTGGTTTCTTTCCAGTTGCCATTCTTGGTACCTGGACAGCCTGGGGAGAGGTCGCTACCCTAGGAGTAGTGTGTCTAACGTCATCTTTCCTGTTGCATCAGTTGTCCACTAAAGCAAGATGGACATTTTTCAGGGTGATGGGAACCTAGCCCAGGGCTCATTCATGTTAGGTAAGCATTCTATTAACTTAGCCACAGCCCTAACTCCGTGGTATCGTTTAAAGGCCTAATCTCTTAGCCCATTTTCAGGTGCATTGTTTACATCATCCTCCCTCTGTTGTTGATATTTTAACAAATACGTAAAAAATATTTTCAGCAGAAAGTCTATTATTTACATAATTCCTTGCTGGCACAAAGATGTTCTTCCAAATATAAAAAAAAGTAATTTAAGCCAGATTATTGCATTGGTCTTTTTGACTTTAAGTTACTTAAAGTAATTGTTGAAAAAAATCACATTTTTCTCTAGCTGTGGTGGCTCAGGCCTTTTAGTATCAGTATTCTGGAAAGTGGGGCAGATCTATTCTCTGTCAATTTGAGGTTAGTCTATTTTATATAGTGAGTTTCAGGCAAGTCAGAGCTGTATAGAAAGCCTGTGTTTCCAAAGCAAATCAACTAACAACAACAACCCCAACAAATAAATCACATTTTGGTTTGTGTGTGTGTGTGTGTGTGTGTGTGTGTGTGTGTGTGTGAAATGAGCACACAGCAACACAAATATGTACTTGTCATGTTTGCAGATTTGATCAATATGTTCATAGCCGGAGGCAATACTGTGTGCAGAGGTTAAAGTAGCTGTGTTCTCATAGATTAGCTTTTCTTAAACCAGTGGATCAGTACCTTGCTTCACACTTGGGTATAGATCTTAATGGTCTTACTCGTCTGAGGATGGTAATCGTAAGAGCACCAGCTCCCTTTCATGTTGCCCTGGGACTAAAATTTCTCTCTTGTTCCTTTATCTCTATTTCTTTGCCTTTCTAATAAAGACCCAAGCCTTTCTTTCCAATGCTTTTTGGGTTGTTTCTCTTGCTTCCTTTGCCATCATACAAAATTAGCTTACCTCCATTTCTTTTCTCTTGAGTGATCGTTGTGCTATGGGTGTGCAAGAAGTTATATTCTGTAAGGAAAAAGGAAAAAAAAGCAAACAAGTCTCTCGTGGATCAAGGCCAGCCCTTGTGCCTTCTGCAGTGCTTTACAAGGTGAAACCAGAAACAAGAAATTATTCAATTAAGTCTCTGTAGTTCACTGCTGTAGCAACAAATAGGCTATTTTGGAAGCAGTTCTCCACAGCCTCTGAAGGAGTATTCCCTCAGTACCAGTGAACAGAGTTGTGCCAAAGTACCAATTTTCAAGAGTATTCAACTGCAGAAATGACACTTCAATATGCGCAAAAGAACCTACTCTTGTTGTTTGCTGAGCTAGAAAGAAAGCTCCTTTCTCATTTTGGAAATCAATAAAGCTTTTTCCTCTTTTCCGTGCGTTCTTATAGAAAAAGCTACCTGTGCTTCTGAAGATAACTTGTAGAAGACAATTATTGAGATGGAACTAGCTCTGTTCTCCCTGTGGGAGGTCATCGTCAGCCTGTGGGTGATGAAGAGCGGGCACTCAAGGTGCTAGGCTCAAGGACCTGGGCTCTTATAAAGAGTTCACAATGGAGCTTGTTGAGCAAGTTTGTTCTAAAGCCCAGGGTAAGATCCCTTGTGATTCCTCATACCAGGTAATCACCAGATTACAGACAGGACGACAGTTTGAGTTATGGGATGGTGTTTGAATAGTAGTTCATGAGTCAACAAAGGACACAACCTGTATCCAAGGAAGGGATTGCTAAACACACAAGGAAATCACAGTCTGTGAGCAGCTGGCTCTAAGTGTAGCCCGACTTTGATGTGACCGAGAACATAACAAACAGCAGCCCTTGAAAGCAACATCACCATTCATGCAGCAGGAAGGGCCTCCTGGAGATTGACTTAAACATTGCCTCTTATTTTATGTGTTCTTTTGTCTTGTGTATTAGTTGCACTTTGTATTGCTGCAGCAAAGAACCATGACCACAAAGCAAGTTGGGAATAAAAAGGTTTCTTTGACTTTACACTTCCATATAACTGTTCATTATTGAAGGAAGAGGGGACAGGAACTCAACTGGGCAGGATCCTGGAGGCAGGAGCTGAGGCAGAGGCCATGGAGGGGTTTCTTCTTACTTGCTTCTCCTGATATGCTCAGCCTGCTTTCTTATAGAACCCAGGACCTATGGGTTTATGGATGGAACCATTCTCTGTGGACTGGGCCCTCCACCATTGATCACTAATTGAAAAAAATGCCTTAGAATTGTTCTCATAGAGATATTTTTTTCTACTGGGCTTCCTTTCCTCTCTGATGACTCTAGCTTGTGTCAAGTTGACACACAAAACCAGCCAGTACACCCAGCTGGTCATCTTATATTCAGGCTTCCCATATGTACATGGGTAGAAAACAACCCTTCAGTCTTATTGGGAGGACTAGATAAGATCACCCCCTAAAAAAACTGGAATATAGCCACATGGACAGGAAGCGTGTAAGGGGTAGTAGCATGCTGCTCTTCCATTGTACAGCGTCATGTCTTTTCTCAGAGTGGCAAACCTGCATACATTCTCCACTTTCTCTTATCATAAACATGGCCATAAGAAGTCACTTTTATTTAGTTTCACTATTCAGGTTTACTTCCTCACAGAATGGGTTATTAACCACATAATTATAGATGAGGCTGGCCTTGACTCACAAAGATCCACCTACCTCTGCCTCCTGAGTGCTTTGATTAAAGGCAAAGACATGCACCACCACCGCCTGGCTATATACTATATTTTTTAATTTATTCTTTAATTAATTAATTTTTGAAAAGAAAACAAATAATCCTTTTTTTATTGTACTTACCAATCCCAGTTCCCACTCCCTCATCTCCTACCTTTTACTCTCCATACTTCCCCACACCACCCCCATCCACTCTTCAGAGAGGGTAAAGACATTGCTTTGAGGAAGGTCCAAGGCCCACCCTACTATATCTAGGTTAAGCAAGATATCCATCCAAAGAATGGAAAGACACGCTTGAACACACACACAGACACAAACACAAACACATACAAACAAACAAACACACAAATCCATACCACCACCATCACCAACAACAAAATAATAGGAGTTAAAAGTCACTGGTCATTAATATGTCTCAATATTAAAGGATTTAATTCACCAATAAAAAGACACACCCTAACAGAATGGGTGGGAAAAAAGGATCCATCCTTCTGTTGCATACAAGAAACGCATCAAAGACAGTCTTCCTACCAACAACTGAGCTATCATATTTAGATATGGCCTAGCAACAGCAGGGCCTTCCTTCTGCCGTATCACCTTATTAAAAGTTTAACGTCTGTAGAGTTCTCCCATCCCCAGCTTAGTTATAAAACGGGAGCTGAATAGAAGTTTTAACTTTCATTGTGAGAAAACCCAAGTAATGAAGATTGTTTTTAATTAATAGTTACATTATGAAAGGTTGAATGTCATCATTTCTTGGAATTAGTTCACCCTTGTAACTAAGAACTCCAGAGGACGGGCTCGTGTAAAAGAAGGTGGTTTATTGAATTGACCTCAACAATATCTAGAGCTCAGCTGTTTTCATTCTTGTTCTAATCTTATAGTTTTAACTTTTTCTCATGATTTTTATCATGAAAATTAATATTATACATGAATGCATATTTGGATTTCTAAAATAAATACAAACTTAATATCTTATAGTTATTTCTAGAAATCAAAAGGCAACAGATGGGTCTTACAGCTATAATTCCAAAGTGTGCACAGGGTTGTTTCTCTTATGGAGAGTCAGTTGCAAATCTGATCTTGGGTCCTCTAGTGTCCAGAGGCTGCCTATATCCCGTGGCTGATGGTTGTCTTCCAGCATAGTATCATTCTGACTTCTCTGTTCATCATCATAGAAACTTCTGGAACTGTAACTTTGCCTACCTCTTTCATTTTAAAAGGGCCTTTGTTATAGTAGATCCACCCAACTATCCCGGGCAATCCCTCCATTTTAAATTTTCTTTAATAATTTACATACCACCCTGTTGTCACAGATAGATGACATACACATAGCTTCCAGAACTAGGATGTAGAGACCTTTAGAGGGACAATGGCTCACATCAATCTCACTGTAAGGTTTGCTCACCTTCTTCCAGTTAATTCCAAAGCAGTGTCAAATCCGTAACAAAACTTCACACACTATCAGCATGAGTATCGAAAATCTCTTCAACTCTCCCTGGCATGGTGCAGCAATGTGTGAATCTGTATTAGTGGGAAATTCATCTTTCTTGGGGTTATAAAAAATTAGAAGATGAATTATATGATTTCAAAATAAAGTGGTACAATAGGCATAGTAAATTAGTTATAGATACATTGTTCAAAAGTAAAAAAGTAGAAGGGAAAAAAAAAGTGAGTGTTTGGTCCCAAGCAGTTTTGAAAGCCAGCCAAGCAAATAAGAGTTGTTAACTCTACGTACAATTTTATGTGGTTTATTGTTTCCATACTTTTGGCTCATGGATTTTCTGTGTAAGTTCACATCTTTGTCCCTAGGAGCATCCTTTTTTTCTTACAACCATTAAGTTGTAAGGTCAATAGATTTTTGCAGCTCTTACCTACCTGTATAATATCCCCTGCTATCCTGCCAGTTTTCTGTTCCTTTTAGTTCAGTTTGGCAATGGTTTTCCCGTATGGTAGCCTCAAGACCCATGTTGGCCTCCCATGTACATATTATTAACCAGAGTCTTCCTGGTAGATCCTTCTTGGACTATTTTTTCTTCACTTTTTGCTTCAGCTCAGGCAGAGTAATGGCTCCACAAGTCACATGCCTAACCTTAAAGATGCCTGTGCTTGACTGAGTATTCTGATCCTTCGACCTTCACAAGGTATGAATATGATCACACAGTCATATGCATTACTCCTACTCTAACAGAGGCTTCCCTGACCTAAATATCCTAACTCCAGTATGCATAATAGAATAGACTGATATTGTCCTAATTGCCAAGAGTTCTGTGGATTTTATGCATGATATCTGTTCTTTTGGTGTCTTCCATCCCTCTCACATATTACTATAAGAAGAAATTCGGCCACATCATCAAGAGTTAGGTAATCTCCTCAGTGAATATCCGAGTTCTTCACAAGTTCTGCTTCTCACATAGCTGGAAAGTATAATACTGAATCTTATGTCACAGCAAACAGGATCTCTGTTCCTCATTTTCCTGTTAACCCTCACCATCAACACCTTTTTTGCCTATAGTTGACTCAGGTCAGAGCAGGCTTTTCTTATACTGCTCTTTAAAGTGCCCCTAGTCTCCATCAGTTGCCTAATGCCACAGTCATTTTGATAATCTTCAGCATTTTTTGTAGTATCTCTCCACTTCATAATATGAAAGCCTGTTTTGCCTTTCTGTTACTTCTTTGTAAAGCTACCACTATGTTACAGCTAAACTTAGCACATATTTGCTATCTTATAATTTGGAAGGTCAGATACCCAAAAGTGGCATTACATTGCTGTGACCCAAGGATCTTCAGGACTATATGTTTTGTAAAGGAGTACAATACGCTTGTCTTTTTCAGCTCTTGAATCTGACACATTCCTTGGCTCTTAATTCCTCCCAGTAACACTACCACTTTGCCTGAACTTCTGCTTTTGTGACATCTCTTTCTCTGAATCTCCCTGTTCTGCTTTTTTTTCTAAGACGTCATGCATTACAATGGGTCCCCATGGAAAATCAAGGGTGATCTCCTTATGCACTGGCCTTGGTTTTTCATCATATCTGTAGGTGCCTTTGTTAACAAATAAGTCAACATTAAGGACTGGAGGAAGAGGACGTAGGAATTTGGAGTAGAGGACTGTGGTCAGGAGATTTGGTGTTGGGAAGCCTAATAAGAGCTCCAAGATTTCTAGTTAGCCCTTACTCTGAATATCATACTCCTCCACAAATGATACCTGGATTCTCCTAATGTGCCTCCATGAGAATTCAAATGCTATTTTTTCCTATTGGGGGAGATGAGGGCTTCTTCACTTAGACTTTCTCTTGGGCTCAGATCTAAATTCATCATCACAATCAGAAGAGCAGAACATTTTGTGTGACTAATGTGACTCACGATCCGTTTTATCATTTCATGGTCAGAAATATGCAAGGATCATGCCTTCAAACTTCAGGAAGTGTGACCAAACACAGAAGAAGGTATTCCGAACTAACAAAGCAACCAAGTAAACAGAAACCAAACCAAGCAATTGACATTAAAATACATCCCTTAGGCCAGTAAGATGACTCCATATGTAAAGGCAGCTTAGACTGATGAGTGAGTTTGATTCCCAAGACCCCCATGCTGGAAGGACAAGAACGGTTTTCAAAGGTTGTCTTCTGACCTCTGCACATGTGCTGTCAGATAGGTTAATGCCCCCAATAAAATATTTAATGTAATAAAAAGTTTTAAAAAGTGAAAAAAACCTCCTCACTATATGATTGCAAATTAGACAGTAACAATAACTTTGTCATATTTATAGTTGCATATTTTATGTAGATAATATATAGACTGGGTGTATAATACAATTGGTTCCTTACACAAATGAATAAATTGTGGTTTATCACATTTTCAATTTCACATGATTAGATTTGCAGCAAATTGAAATTCATATTGCAATAGGTACCATCTGAGTAGATACTACTGTTTTTGCAAGTAAATTTCTAAACTGTCACATCAAAAGGATTCAAAAGCAGACCACAATAATGTGAGAATGGAAAAAAATGGGGGGAGAGTGATTAACTTTCTGAAGTAAGGTAAGATAAGCAATTCAGTTCCTCAACTGGAACACTAAAAAGAATTGCATGCTTTAAACTGGGCGTATCTTTTTGGTCTAATCTCAGAAAAATCAAGATTTCACATGGCTTCTCCACACTGTCTTACAAACATTTAACATGGTACATTTGGATGGAAGAAATGACGTACTAGCTAAAGTGTCTTTGAAGTCAAAGTCTAGACTCTGTGTAGTTTCTCACCATGCTTTTAAAACTCCCAGCAGTTTCTTAATACCAAATGTCTTAAAGACTATGTGAAGACATTGATGATACTAAACTACTTCCCATGAGTCCCATTTCTTTCCTCTTCTCATTTTATATTTTGATTTCCTTTCTGCTAATGAGAAGGCTGAGTGGGAAGTGTGTCTGACACCTTAGTAGGGAAGGAGAATGCGGTGTCTCAAGTATAAGCCACGGATCCTTTGGAATTGACAATATTAAAGCTGTTTTCCACAGAGCATCTTAACACTAAGCTGAAGCAGAGACTGTTGGAGAAAGGAGTACCAAAGAGTGTTAGTTATCATCTATCAGCTGTGGGACACAGCAGTATAAAGGAGGAAGGGAAGCAATGATACGTTGTTGTAGAACCTCCTTATTCAAGTCAACCGGCTGATGGCCTGGACTCATTTGGGCATGGTATTCAGATGATTAGATTTAATGTATTGCGCTAAATAGGATGCCTTGACAGTGACAGTTCTCAACCCGTGGGACATGACCCCCACAGACCCACATATCCAATATCCTGCATATCAGATATTTACACTATGATTAGTAACAGTAGCAAAATGACAATTAAGAAGTGGCAACAAAATAGTTGTATGCTTGGGGGGTCGCCACGACATCAGGTACCATATTAAAGGGTCACAGATCTGGAAAGGCGAGAATCACTGCTTGCTGAGACCCCAACTACACAGGTTACTTTGGGTTCCTATCTGGTACTACGTAATAACAATTGTCTTTACTGGTCTTGGGAGTAGCCAATTTCATGTCTCTCAAGGAGTGATCATAGTTCTGCCATCTTTGCTCTCTGATACAAAGGTCATGTCCACAGTTTCAGCCATCATTTTGTACATCTATCTGGAAGGTAAAGATTCCTGTCTGAGTAAATAAGCACGTGTCCCCAGGGCCTCATTATTCTTCACAACAAATTCTGAATGTCACAAATTTCTTGAAGTTTTCTCTCATCGATCTTTCAGAAAGATCCATGGCCCAATTAAAACCATGCTCTTGATCTCAACCCTACATTTCTATAACCTTCTAATTTCGCTGCTGGTAGTTTTGATGTTTTGAAAAGTTGGACATCAACAAAGCACCTAAGTGTCCTCAGAAATTTGGATGTAGTCATTAGAGGTGCTGCTTATGTTAAACGTTTTCTGGGCTGAAAGGGATGAGCATGGCTAAGAACCTGAAGGATCCTTGATCAGCTTTAGTGTTTTCCGGGTGGTGACCTTATTCTGTATTATTCACAGTTCTTTTTTTTCCCCACTGTTCTCTTACAAACAATCCACTATATCCTTCACAGCCTTGTGAATCTGAGTGACAAGAAAGAGTGAAGGAGAGATGCAAGGAATCAACAAAATGGTGCCATGAAGAATAAGAGACAAGTGCGGCTGAACATTTTCCCAATGGCTTCTACTCGTCAATCCATTTGTTTGTTAGTTCGCTGTTTTAACAAAATTGCAGAGCTGTTTTACGAGTCCCACCAGCATTTGCAAGGCGGGCAGAGATGAAAGGTACTGCAATGATTCCTGTGGAGGCTGCCTGATGTCTCGCGGAGAAGGTAAGATGTGTTGAGTAACTAGGCTTGAAGCAATTTTCTGAACTTTTACTCAGTACATGAATTTCCTGTAAACCGCCCCCCCTCCGTGTGTGTGTGTGTGTGTGTGTGTGTGTATGTGTGTGTGTGTGTGTTCAATCCACTCTTCCTTCATGTCCTGTCCGGAGACTGGAGGGGTGCATTTTCTTTTTCCCTGATGAGAACATTCTATGGATCGGCATAGTTCTCATAACAATTTAAAATTGTCCCTTTACTCTTTTCTTCCAACTGATGAAAACCTTTTTGATCCTTGAGAATGGAGTTTGAATCAGGCTAAATCCCAGGTTCATGTTTCTTGGGAGACATCAAGGCACCCTGAATATGGTGAGTGCTTTAAATACCTAAGCAACTGACTCTCCTCTGGAGAAGAGTGACCATGAATGCAATAAAACGCGCACTGAAAAGACGCCAGTGCCAGTTACCCTCAGGAAGCAGTCTGACACTTGCTTAGGGTGTGGGGCGTTTCTGGATCTCCCTTGCCTAATTCTAGAAGTATGTTGCATTAGATTTTTTTTCCCCTAATGAAAATTTCTCTTTTAAATAATACAGAAGACAAGAAAGAAAGTAAAAGCCTGGCCACTTGCCCTATCCAAATCACCCGCCCAGGTTTTACAGTCACATAAAATAATTTCCTGAATGCAGAAGATCAAATGTGATTGCTGCAAAGCCTCCAGATGCTCATGATGTTCGCTGGCTCCATTGACAAAAGTGACTTCCCACGCTTTGCCCACAGAGGGCATCCCTGCGCATTGATATGTAGACCGAACGAACGCAGCTGCTGGAAGCCTCCTCCGTCCGCTCTTTTTTCCCCCCTAAGCTTCTCTAGGCCCCCGCCCCCCATCGCGTGGATTCTTTGCCTGATCCAGTTCGTTTCCCTCCGGTCTCCACATTTTCCCTTCCAACCCTCCACTTCTCTGGATCAATGGATAGTAAGGTTCCAACTCTCAGCTCACACACCGCTGGCGGACACCCCAGTAACAAGTGAGAGCAGAGCGCTCCGCCCGGCGCTCCCCCGCCTCTGTCCCCTATCCGTTTCCCCAGCTCTCAGAAGCCAAAGGAACAGCATCACCAGGGTGAATTTTTCTCTCCAACTTTATCCAACCGACTACAAGGAAGAAGCTTCAGCGTTCTAACGCATGGCCAGCCACGGGATTGCTTTGCGTCTCCTCTCTAGCCCTCCTGGATATTCCGTTCATTGATGCCTCACAAGCTCCGCGGAGAGCTGTCTCCCCTTCCTTTGCTCTCTTCGTTTCCTTGAGTTAGTTATCCAAGGTGCTATCGGGGTTCCGGAGCTCTTGTACCGAATGGAACTTTTTGCTGCCTCTTCTTGCTGCTGATTGTGTCTCTGGACAAGGAAAAAAGGCTTCGCAGGCAGAAGAGGCGCAGGGGAGGTGGAGAAAGAGGTGGAGGAAGAGGACGAGGAGGAGGAGGAGGAGGAAGCCGAAGGGGCTCGGCGCGGGTGTGTGCATGTGTGCATGTGTGTGTGAGTGCATGCGTGTGAGTGCCACCGCTGCCCAGGACCCCCGGCCCCGAAGGTGTTGGCTGAAATATGGAGAATAGTCTTGGATGTGTTTGGGTACCCAAGCTGGCTTTTGTACTCTTCGGAGCTTCCTTGCTCAGCGCGCATCTTCAAGTCACTGGTAAGAGCTCTGTTCCTTTCTTCTCTACACTCCCCCACCCCTTACCCCTTCTTCTTCTTCCAGTTTCATATGGAGAATAGAATTAGAGTGTAAGAAAAATAAAATATTCGGTGCTCACTCTGCCCACCGTTTCCTCGAAGATGATAGAAGAAAAAAAAGACTTTCCCCCCCTGGGGGCAGAGGATATTGGTGGGTTCGAGGGCATCCTTTCGCGTTTTTCTTTCAATCTGGTGCTTTTCTCTTGCATCTTTGCTTTTGCAAATACTTGTGTTGATTTGGAGGACGAGCTTGCCAAAGTGATGGGGACGCTGTTGAAAATAACTGGGTTGTATCCTCAGAGCCTTAAAAACCTAGGAAGAGGGATGTGGATGGGGGAACAAGAGCAAGCAGAGGATGACATCCAGGGAACCTAGAGCACGTCTGTGCGGGATGTAGGGCTAGGGTTGTTTGTGTGAATATGTGGGACCCTGGGTTTGCATTTTTGTACTTGCTGATTGCTAATCAAGAGAGGGACAGAACGGATATACGTTTGGAGTACTTTGAATGAGTGCATAGCAGTGCCTAAAGAGGGGCAGAGCTGCAAGGAGAGATGCATATTTGAAATTTTAACGGTAGGCGAACGTTGTTTGCTAGCTAAGTCTCCAAATATCTCCAAGACACCTCCAAACTCCAAATGATTGATGTTCTGGGAAACAGGCCTCCTGGCCCTGGCACTTGGCAAGCGTAGTTTCTAATTAAAAACGACAAAACTGTTGAGGGGACTAGATGGGGCTAAAGAAGGAGAAAGAAGGATCTGAGGGCTGCAGTCTCCGAATGCGGAGCTGCGGTTTCTGTGGCCAAAGGAATAAAAACCAGCGAAGTGCTAAGATTTACTGGTTTTGCGGGACGCCACCACAAGTAGGTGAGCACTGGGTATAGGGAGCCTGTCTGCTGGGGAAAGACAGAACAGCTGCTGTGTGAGCATGCAACTCCCTCTGGAATAGACCTTTCCTCAGATCCGAAGACCGCCCCGGCTGGGTCCAGGAGTTGGACAGGAGCGCCCCAACCTGCGCCTTGGAAATTAACACGGAATAAAATTAAATCACAGCAGCCAAGTCCCCAGCCTCCCTAGAGTCCTAAACTCCGGCTGTCTGGTACTGGCTGCAGAACCAAGGGTTGCGAATGCTTCACAGTGGCAAGGGATTCAGGCCATGAAGCAAGCGCCCAGCCAGCTTCGCCACTAGCCAGCAGGATTAACGTGAGCACACACGCGCTGGGCTTTCATCCTTCTCTAGGCAGCCAGAGCTAGCCAGCGTGTGTGTGTGTGTGTGTGTGTGTGTGTGTGTGTGTGTGTGCTTGCTGTGTGCACTCCTCTGATGCGCACCCTCATCACAGTTGCCCGCCCTACCTCCTCCCTCTGGGCGGTCCCCTCCTCCCTGGCTCCTCTCTCCCAGAGCTTTGTCCTCCGTAATTATTCCCTTTGAAGGTGGGAGGTAGGTGTGAAGAGGCAAGGGGTAGTTTATCCTTGCAGTAGTGAAAAGTGTCTTCAAAAATTCCCTCCTTAAACCGCAGATGCTCACCAGCGGAGTAAGCAGAACCTTCCTTGTGCCCAGAAGATTGACTTGTGCTCTCTCTGGCACTTTGGGAGCATCTGGACAGAAAGAGGGAAGTTTAGAGACATTTCCTGCTAAGCAGAAAGCCCACAGAAAAGAGAGGGAGTAAAGATTGAGGCTGATAATATTGAATTAAGTAAAGTGTGCAAAAATGGACAGTGTTTTCAGTTACACAACATTTTAAAGCCATTCCCAAATGACTACTACCCGGTACCGACTGGTGGTAGATGAGTGGATAGATCAGATATGTCACATTAATCTCTAAATTAAATCTTCCATTCACTTAGGTTTTTTTGCTTGTAGTCAGTTGTTTACTACTGTTTTATTTAATTTTCGTCTCAAAATTTTCTCTTCATAGACGATTCTAAGCAGAAAATTGTTTTTAAAAAATCCTAATCAAAAGTATACACGTGTAAGGAAAATACCAATGGATAATGCTTGCTGATCTTTGTTCTAAACTTCTCTACATTTCGAAATTCATTTTGGGTCTTTGCACATGAAGGTGATGTGGTTTGTGCAGGTCCCCGGAAAGTGGGCGATGCACTTTGAAGATGTTGCTAATTCAGCTTGCTTTAGGCACCTTTGCTCGTTTACCTGAATATTACCCTTTTCCTTAGTAGCAATTTTTGGGAGCATGGCACGGAAGAAGCATAGTTCGCTCTAAGAAAGGACCAGTAGGAGGTGCCCTTAATAAGGCCAAATGTCTAGTTCACCGGCATTGAAATTCCGACTCAGCAGAAGGTTTTTAAAGACTTTGTTGATCGGTAACAAAGGATTATGGAGACTAGCACAATAGGGTTGGTCCTTCCCCTCTTTCTAGGCAAAATGTGGAAGTTGTCGATTTGAATATGATTATTATGCCACGACAAAAAGGACATCCCTGAACAGTGTCTGTGTAGAGTGAGGGCTTGAAGCTGAGAGCAGAAGAGAGTGTCTTTTTAGTTTGCTCTTGTGGGGTGCCCTCTTCTTTTCTTTTCCTTTTTTTTTCTTTTGATGTGAGCCCTGTGCAGAGGCACCAGGTAGAGTCCCAGGATTTCAGGTAAGAAGGGAATTTCAGATGTTAATGAATCCCACAGGAGGTTTACCCATTAAGTATTTAATTATTAATATATGTTTGTGTTACGTTTGGTGAGAGTTTATGCACTCTAGACATAACGAAGTGAGGCTTGTTATTGGCTCTATCCAGCCCCCCTTTTACTCGGACAGCCGCAGTAGGTCAGGTGCTCCTTCTGCACTTGCTGCTCTATGGAAGGGGGGTGTCAGGACCTGGGGTTGCCTGGGTAAGCAGGCCCTCCTCTGTTCTGCGTGTGCTGCAGTATAAATCACCAGTGACCTGCCACAGTATCCATTTTCCACCCTGCAGCTGCTGCCCTCTGAGTGATGAAGCATGTGAAATGGCCCGCACATGTGTTATATGTGAATATATTAGGCTCAGTGCATTTGCTTTAATGCTCTTAACAGCAAGGCAACTGTGAGGGCCTGATAGACACTTTTTTTTTTCAGGAAAAGATTTACAACTTCTTAGTGCGTGTGTGTGTGTGTGTGTGTGTGTGTGTTCCATTTACTCCCTTGCAAGTTAACCTCTCTGCAGACTTCCTTGCTTCATTGGGGAGGATGAACTTTTGTCTTGAATGGAACACAGCCAGACTGTTCCTTTGGAGTCTTGTCTAAGCCAATAGGAATCTGACATTTGGAGTAGGGGGTTCATTTGAAAAGCTGGGATAGTCTGCTGCTGTTTTTATTGCTTGTTTGTCTCTAGAATGAAGGAATGATGCACCATCTAAGGGAATCCCAGCACAGTTACCTCAAAGATATTTTTATGAGAATGTTTCTCTCTTCTTGGTTTATGCCTCCCACCGTATATATTCAGCATTCTAGGATTTCTCCTACATATGTGATTGTTCCTGAGATGTTACTAGCAGTACACAGTAATGCCAAGTAATGTAGGATGATCTCTGTCCTCGGCACACAGACTGCTTTAAATCCTGTCATCTTGGCCCTGTTCGTCTTGCTGGCCCTGAATGCAAAGAAGAGCTGAAGTTTGTGAATCGCGTCCTTCCTTGAGAGACTGTCCTAAGATGATTGCTTAGAGCAGATAGTTTTACAATTTTATGAATAATTTTACCATCTTAAACTATGTATATGAGACTTTCTCCTCGGGACTTTTCCCTGTTAGGATAATTAGTAAAGGATATGGTTGCCACGAATCATTGTCTTTCATTAAAGCATGATGGTACTTGCACAGAAAGCAGCTTTTCCCAGTCCCTGCCTTCTCCAAGTGTGTCCATAAGGGCGCTCATGACTTCATTAGTGACGTCCTGTTGGCTTGTGTCCAACTCTCCCCAGTTGCCACAGACCTGGCCTGGATTACCATCAGAAACTCATGCCAAATTAGAAACAGGTTGCTGTGTCTGGATATTTGTTGCAAACGTATCTTCTCAAATGATACGTTTTCATATACCTACACTCATAGTCTTTTAGATGAACCTTATACTTAAGTTTCAGAAAACCTTAGTGTTGCTTGGGTTAAGATAATAATGACACAAAACCACTGAGGATTGCTTGATTAATTACTGATAAAAATCATCATATAATAGAAAATATCATAACCTCTGAAATGGAATGGAGAGTATGGTGAACATTCAATTAATAAAATATAAACATGATGTTTCCTTTTCTGTCTTTTCTATGTCAGTTTGACAGAACAGAGAAAGTCTTGGGAATTTCATGACCCTATTGAGTCCTGGCTTGGTATCATTGATTCAGGGTTGGAACACACCAAATTCAATATTTGTACAATACCCCATGAATTTTTAAGTGACCTATTATGGTCTGCTTCCTCCTCTGTTGGCTGTCCCTAGAGAATTCAGCTGCCTTCTCTATATCATAGTATGATATCAAGGCCACCCTCTAGATGCAACCCAGTAAAGCCTTTCTTATTGAGAAACCAAGCCCTTGTTCCGTAGGCATTCTGCTTAGCCATGTTATATTATTGGAAGACTTGGGATTTTTCTTAAAAATAATTTTTAAAATGTTTTTGAGTGCTTCTTTCAGTGAAGAATAAACTACTCAGAAAAGAGCTAAGCAATAATGTTAGACTAGGAGACTCACCTGTTGCCTCCAAGCCAGGACTATCAGCATCCCAGAGTTCACAAGCTTTGAGAAAGGAATGAGCCCTCTAAAGTAGTGGGTGATGCTAACCGAGGCAAGTGATTTGGCCACACTGTTATTACTAAGTTAAAATAGAAAACTTTATTCTACGTCAATACCTTCTCTTTTCAAAATTCAGAGCATTTCTCAGTGTCCTTCTAATATCCATGGCATTGCCCTGTCCCAATATATTTAAGATACTTTCCCTCAAACTAAGACTGCATAAAGTGAATATTCAACTTGCTGATGAGAAAGGATAGGTAATCGGATTGTTTTCTCTGTAGACCAATAAAAAATTCACGAGAGAAAATTACATGTTATATATGCCAAATGAGCAACAGCAAAAAAAAAATAAGTGCAAATTATTATGCACCTTTATAATCACAGCACTCAGGTAAATTGCAGCACAATTTCATACCGCACATTTTCTACTCCCGCATGAGTGTTATCTCCCTCGCTGTGTGTTTCTGAGGTTCAGCACTCTACTAGTGTGAAGAAACACAGGTTGGCTGATTGGTGATCAAAATTGCACTAGAGCTCTAAAATTCTCTGACAAATTTAGCCTGAGGTTTAAAAATCCCCTTTAACACAACTCTTAAGTAAAAATATTTTTCCTTGATAGTTCAGAAATGTCCCAACTTTGTGCTATGGTATGATTTAGAAATATGTGATAATGTGTATGACTGAACAAACTTCTGTTTTCATTATTGAGGATAACTTGCCAATGGTCATATGAGTATATATTGCTTTCTATGAACAGGTTTTTTAACAACTGTAGTGTGCATAGCTTTCATTTCTTGGGGGGAAAGTCTGGCACAGAAACACAAAAATCATTTCAGATTTATTGATTATATTTCTCTAGTATATATTCTTGCATAGAGCCATAGAGATCTTGTGGCTATAGTTCTGCAAGATCAGTCCTTTCAAACACTCCAGCAGAACATAGATGGGACAGATGTTGAGGTGTGCCAACTTTAAGCCATGGATGTGTGCCTGGGTGGCAGCTGAGTTGATAGGTTCAGGTTGCTGGGACAACTACCCTCAGGTGAGGGGTGGAGCCAGATCTCCCAGGTTCATGGTGGTGGGTGGGGCTAACTTTCCCAAGTTTGTGTGGGGCACATCTCCTATTTGGGGTGGGGCCAAATGTTAGCTCAGTCTGGCCTCAAACTTGTGATCCTGCTGCCTCTGTCTCCTTCAGCAAATCCTACCAATGTGTACCACCACAGCTGGTGCTGTAGCTTCTTGTGGATACCTTTTACACAGAATTCCCTGGGCATTCATTGCAGTTTAGAATTTTTTTCCTTGTTTTCTGTAGTTGGCATTTCCTTAGGCTACCAACAAGCTCCCAAATAAAGACATGGAGACTTATTATGAATTACAAATGCTCAGACTTAGCTTTGACTGGTCCCACTAGCTCTTATAACTTAATATAACTTGTTTCTTTTCATCTACATTTTGCCTTGGGCCTTTTTGCCTTTCTTTCAACTGTAGGTCCTACTTTCCTCCTTCTTCTGTGTCTGGCTGGCTGACTATTTGGACTCCCTGTCATCTCCATTTATTTCTTCTCCAAGCCTAAGTTCTTCCTGCTACTTACTCTCCCTGCCTGAAAGTCCCACCTATACCTCCTCCTTCTCCATTGGTCGTTTAGCTTTTTATTAGACCAATCAGTTGCATTAGGCAGGCAATTTAAAACAGCAACACAGCTTAACATAATAACAAGTGCAGCACATCTTTACATAGTTGAACTAAAATTTCACAACAGTTTTCTTTTACATGCAGATCTTAAGGAAAGGCAATTTCCAGACTATCTAGTACAAACATGTTCTGTTGAACTTGTTGGCTCTTCAGAATATATGTAATAAAATATTACCCTGTTGAGCTGTAACCTGATAAGAAAGATTATCAATATAGTTTTATTCTAGGTTGTCTAAAATGTGCTTAAATCTATATTTACATTTTCATAGGAATATAAAATAATTAGATGTGATATAAATGATGCTAACTCAGGCCATTTGTTTAATAAGCGAAGTTTCATGTTGGGATTTAGATCTTCACCAATAGAATTTTAGAGAAATTTTTCCACTCATTTGCTGTTTAAGATGGAGAATATGATTGAGCCTGTTTGTCTTCTATTCAGGTCATCACTCTGATACTGTATTTACATTACACTGATTGTTTCTAAAAGCCTGAAGATATAACACTGCTTTTGTTTAATTTAGGACACAAGTTTCTAGTTGTGACATATTAAGAAAATTGATCCTGTATTCAGAAAATATCTTTTCTTTACATTTTTATGTCTAGTTGAAACTTTTCCCTGTCCCTTTTTTATTTTATTTTATTTTTCTCAGTTTTATGGAGATTGTCTTTCATGCAAGAAGACCGACTCTAAATTGGGACCCAAGTCCCTTGTTAAAGGAAAGAGCTCTAATTTATTTAATTAATAGGCTTGTGGTGTTTTTGAAATCTGATATATTAATTTGGATGTCATTTGTTTTCATGAAACATAAGTTTCCATGTTAATGGAGGTGTGGACCAGAGCAATGTTAACGCTTTCTTGGTTACAACATCACATAATTTACTTGCATTAGGAGCTTCACATATATACATATAGTGTCTGGAGTAATTAATAGTAACAATAAAGATAATAATAGTTATACAAAACACCATTGACAGGTTTTGTGTGTGTGTGTGTTAACCTTTTCAATTTGCCACAAATGCATCTTTCTTTAACATACAATTTTGTTTACTTGCATGTGCTTGTAATCAAAGAAATACATTTTTTTTATTTGCCTTATGGCTAAACATTAAGTATCTGAGAATACCTGTGTACGTGCATATGGCTACACTCAATCCCTCTACTGTGTAGTATCTCATGACATTAATTGATTATAACTAACCTAAGCTGTTGTTGACAGACTTTTTTGAACTCCAACTTTTCTGTTATCTATCTTTATGGTTTCAGCATTTTTCTAGACATTGTCCAGTAAAAATTAATCACGATTTCCAGTCATCCATGTAGGTATGGAAATTCTGAGCCATGTAAAGGACATCTTTATATTAATTGTCAATGGCATACCACATTTATTATAGCCCCACACCAGAAACATATGAACATTTTCTTTGTTTCATGTCTCCACCAACACTTGGTATTTTCATTTGCTTAATTGGCCTTCATCTGGTGGATGTGAATTAACATCTCATTATGGGTTTAATTTGCATTCCCCTGATTGCTAATAAAAGTGCACATTTTTTTCTCATAAATTTGTTGGCCATTTGTGTTTGCAGCAAGATACTTCTATGATTCTGTTTCTCCAACTGAACATCCATTTTATCTTAGTCATTTTGTTGGTGGTTCCTCTGTTTTACTTATTAACCAATCTTTCGATTTTAAACGTAGATATCATCAGTAGTCTAACTTTTAGTAAGTTGTTACCTTATATTACATCAAGTTTATCTTTCCCCAGGCACTTCTTAAGCATTTTCCCAAAATTCACATTTAATTTATCTAGAAAAAATTGCCCTTAGTCACTTTAAAATTATTTATTCTAATGAGAAACCTTTTTTTTCTCTGTATCTTTACTTACCCTGTCTATGATGTCTGTATAGACATCAGCTTATAAAAAAAGACAGTTCTCGGGTACCAGGCTTAATTTCAGGCACATTAGGCCTCTCCTGAATGTAATGGAACCAAAGAAAGATTGAATTGCAGTCCTAATGGTAGATACCAAATTTTAGTAAAAATATATCCTAATCTGGTCATTTGACCTTGAATATGTTTCCAATACAAATAAAATGCATAGGCCAAAAAAAAAACCCCACTGTCAAATTTACAGCATATTTGATTGTTGGTTTAAGACAGCCTGCGCTTGAAGAAATATATGCCTTCAACTTTTATATGGGTTCTTAATTTATTCTAGTTGGTCTCACTGATCAGGTTAACAAAGGTCTCTGGAATAAGTACAACATTTGAGTACGCTGGAAGTGGCCTCTAGCAGGTTGCGCTCTGTGCTGACTCAGAGATGTGAGCTATGGCTGAGGCATCTAAGCAAGCCTCTGCATCGTCTGCATCTAGACTGCTCCAGCCATTGTTTCCATGCCTTTGCTCAGCCTCATGGGATTGCAGAAGAATATAAATTAGAGAGGAAATCTGCAAAGCTTTGCCTTTCATGTCTAATGTCTGGACAGAGATGTTCCCCGCAGGACAATTTCTGGTTATTTTCTCCCTGATCTGAAGCATCTCGAGGGATGGTTTGTTGACTACTTCCCCTGGGAAACATTTCATCAACACAATAGTTTTTGCTGTTGGAAATTCACTTTGTGAATTATCTTAGATAATGCTGTTCCAAATATTCTTCTCAACACCTGTGCTATAGAACCAGGGTTCTTGTTTTCCTTTGCAATGACACAGCCTTTTCTATGGTCCAGAGAAGGCTAAATCATTTTAGTTCTAAGTTGTTTTTGTTTCCTGGAGTCATCTTTATTTAATCTAACTATAACAAAATAGTTCACTTAATTTTTCCTCTTATTCCTCCAGAATCTTACTCACACTTACATTAAAAAAAAAGACACTGAACTCCCTCTAGTTTATTTAGCTATTTCATTTAACCAAAGGCCCTAAATTTTGTGTAGTTTTCTCGATAAGATTTCCCAAGTAATGCATTGTAAAACGTAGGTTCATCATATGCTCTTCCCCATGTTATGCCCAGGGATTTGGGTTTTGTCTTCCAAAACTTGGGCTCTCACTTTTCTTGTAGTTTCTCAAAAGCCCAAGAAAATTATTAATAATTATCATAAGATCAAATGAGATCAAGTATTTAAATCAAGATCATCATTATGGATATTTAACAGGGATTATGATGTGCTAAATGGAATGTGTTCATGTATGTCTGCCTTTCATGAGTTATCTTTAAGTCAATGAGACAGGCACATACATTGATGAGTGAATGGCATGTAGGGTAGAACGAAGTGCTCGCTAAGAAAAAAACACAAAGTGGGAGACTGAAAAAATGTCAACTATGATTTTTACACATTCTACTGTTAATATGTTAATACTGGCAAGGTTGGCTGACAGAACCAATTCTCTTATCCCTATATTCTTAGAATTCTTAGATTGACTGAGGTTTTCTTTATGTGTGTGTGTTTTGTTTTGTTTTGAAGCATTGGCTGTAAATAGTTGTCAATCACATGTGAACTAAGCCATATTTAAACTAGGTTGAAAGCAACGGCACATTGGTATTTTTATCTAAAAATTGAGGGGTTGAAATATGGAAAATTATGATTATGAGAGCACCTTGGACCAAAAGGTGAGTTTATGACTAGTTTGGATGACAAAGCCAAATTATGTCTCAGTTAAAAAAAATAACCAATAAAAAGAAGGTAAAATAAGGGGTGAAATGAAATGTAGTACAATGTGAATAAACTAAGGCATACATGTGAGAAGAGTGAAATTTATAACGGTTTTTCTTTCAGATCTTGGCAAGTTTTCTACAAACACATTGGCACACTCCCATGGCTCCTACACATTTATTGAGTGGTCCAGGCACCTTGTTTAGGTGGTGATGGAGTTAGGAGCCCATTAAAATTAGCAACAAACAGAAATAAATCCATTACTCTACAATGATAAAGCACTGAAAACAGTGAAGGCAGGCAAAAAGCAGATTGTGAAAACTGGGGTTGAACTGGCAATGGAAGAATAAATTAGAAGTTAAGAAGAGGGTATTTGATGGGGAGCAGAGGGAGAAAGGCAGTGAGAAAAAGGTGATTGTCTCAACCTCGTGGTAGGAGAACTCCAATCTTGCTTCAGGAACCCACTGTAGGGTAGTGATCTAGATGATGCTGCAAAGTCATCTTTGTCCTCCACCAACAGAATTTCACACTCTGGGAACTTGCAAAATTTGTTGGAATGAGCTCATATCAAGGAGCTTTCTTTAACATTTTTATATTATTTAAAATTTAGGTAAACAACACCTGACCTAAGGTTCTGCCTAGCTCTTTGCTTTAGCTCCCTTTAGCCTTTCTCTCTAGCTCGAGTCCATTCCCTCGTGTGTGGCACAGTAATACTCTCTGCCAGGGGACCAAAAGCCACCACACTTAGCAGAGATCCAAAGTGGGCCACAGAAACCAAAGGACAGAAGACCTACCCCAAAATGATACCAGGTATTTAGTCCAAGCAGCATGTCAAACGTCATACAATTTACATAAATTGCATAGAAAACTTTTTCCCTAATTCATCAGTCAGTTATGAATTTATAAGCCAGTCTCTCCTACTTGTGGACTGTTGGATTTTATGAATAGACATAATACAGTTAAAGAGAGAGAGTTTTAGAAAATATGGAGAGCTAAGAAAAGGCAAAAGTTTATTTATGAGTGTGTTCAGGAAGCCAGTTCCACTGCGCAGAGAGAGAGAACAGGATTTCACTTGTTTGTAGTACTAGCATTGACATGGGGGCATTTCATCTTTGTGTAGCCTCCCGAAAACTATGTATCTAATTTCTCTCAATGAACTAAAGAGAAAAAGTGAGACTAAGCTTTGTTTAAAAGTATAGATCATTTTTACTTCAGTATGCTACATTCCACCACATTCTCTCTGCATTGCTGTTTCTTCAAATATTGTTAAATGTTCTCTTTACTGATCAAAAACTCAGTGGCTTGCAACTACATCATATTATTGTACCCAACAATAGTTTTGCTATTGAGTCAGTTTTTACCTCCAGGGTCAGGCTCTGTGGTCTCTGGACATGAAGACAGAGCAGACACCATCTAGAATACAAAACAAAGCTATCCAAGTAATGCGTTTGACTGAAACACTTATGGCCACTGCCTTACACACCCCCATCTTTTAAATGAATAGATATTCAGCCTATATGTTCCAACCCTAAACTGTGATAAAAATCACTCCAGTGCTTAAATATATAGAGTTTATATTTCAATTCACTTGTAATTACTATTTCATAAATAGAATCTGTTGTTAACATAATTTGCCCTGTATTAAGATGGATTTTACAAATGCTACATTCACAAACATAGGCACCCATTGTAAAATCCTCTTCAAATGCATTATTTTGTTTGTGTGTGTAAGAAATAAAACAAATCATACTTTACTAACAATTTTGACATCTATATGGGTTAGCAGGTCTAGGCTCGTGCCTTTGCTGGATTTAGGGGTTTAAAGAATAACACCTAGTAGGTCATTCCTCACTGTAACACTGGTCAAATTTGGTAGCCTATAACAAATTTCTGTGTATTCTACATTCAAGCAATCATTAATTACGACTTCTTTTTATTTTAGCTACATGCGTTTTCTTCAGAGGTATTGAATTCGCTCTCTAGCATGAATGCCTAGAAGCTGATTCTTGCTTTGTTAACAAAAGGAATAGGTAGATTATATCCCTGTGGTCTTTTCTCTCGGGGAGCATCTCTCTTTTGGATTCTTCCTCAGTTTAGGCTCTCTTCGTACTAGTAATTTAGAATCTCTTATAACTATCCAAGTCTAATTGGTGTTTTTAATCTTAGGAAGACTGTGATACACAACCACTGCACTGCTTCTCGTTGTCTCAAGGTATTGCAACAGCTGTTTGAGCTATTGTTCACAGAACAAAAATATTCATATCACCTGGGGACTCAGACATTCAGAAAACCCAGCCAGTGCCTTGACTTGCTTCTTTGGGGTGAAAGGTGATTTAGAAACATTGATCTAGGAGACAGAGATTTTCCCAGTCCTTACAACCATAACTGATCAGCCAAACAGAGCATAAATGCAGTGCCCTAACCACATGAATTCAAACTTAGTTTTCACCATCTTTGGGTGGCCTACCTTTAGGTCTTACAATGGCAAACTGTCCGCACATCAAAGGGGCTTCTGGCTTGTTGTTTGCTGCTACTGTACTCTCAGAGGTCATGACATGCTTCATTTTCCTGGAGATAGAAACCCCTTGGAAGTTGCTTGAGTATTCAGTCTTCCTCCCTCCCCCTCTTTTTCTCAAGGAGACGATACACTTCAAAAAGGGTCTGCTAGGTTTCATTTCCCATTTCTCCCTCCAGCCACTCTCTTCTCTCTGGAAAACACTATCATTCAGGAGAACAGGGAGGCACATAAGAGGGAGGCTGGAGCCCTGAGTCATTTCCACCCTGTGTCCTTCAGGTCAGTTCTGAAACGTACACACATGCTAAAAGTGAGACCCTGGTGGAAGTGACCCCAAACTGAACCTTGCCTTTTGATTGGAAATGGTCTTTGGGGCATGAAACAAACCAACTGCTCATTTGTCTGAGCTTCTGTGATGGGAAAGAAAGGGCTTAACTGAAATGTTTAGAGAGGAGTAAAGCTTTCAGGCAGGGAGCTATCTCAGCGCGAGGCTTTGAAGCGTTTGCTCTGCCCTGCCTGGTTGAGAGACAAGCTTTAACCAGAGCTCCAAATCACAGTGGAGTAGGAGAGGCCATGAGGGCTCAGCTGTGCAGACTGGATCAATCTGAATGAAAATCACTAGTGTTCCCACTGGTGAGACAAGTTTCTGCTTAGCTCATGAACTGTAGGCCCTTCTCTGGTCCTGCTAGAAAAAGAGTAGGGCTTTTGTGAAAGGTTATGTAAGGCTGCTGTTTTCCTTTTCCCCTCAGAGTTAAATTCTATTTATAGAGGGGTGAACCGCCTCCCAGGGAAACTGCATTTCCTTAGCTATAACTTAGCAAGAGAATTCAATCAATTTTCAGCAAAGAATTAAGGAACAAAGGCAGAACAAAATCTAAGGCAGAGGTTCTGAGAAGTACAGAAAAAGAAAGACACAAAAAGAACAGTCTT
Organism: Microtus pennsylvanicus; assembly: GCF_037038515.1. Classification (NCBI taxonomy): domain Eukaryota; kingdom Metazoa; phylum Chordata; class Mammalia; order Rodentia; family Cricetidae; genus Microtus; species Microtus pennsylvanicus. Next base: position 14,345,750 of record NC_134582.1, read on the forward strand.
GCACTGCCTGGGTTGCTAGAGGAATTGTATGGTGAAGAAGTAGGATTTACAGTGTCAATATGGAGCAGATTCCTGTAAACTGTGATTGTTGGTCTCCCTGAATCAGGCTACTCTCGTGTAGATGCATATGGGAAGAATCTCGGTGTTTTTGTGTTTCTTTTCTACTGGGCTGTGATGTCTTCAGCTGATGTTAATGTTACTGCTCAGCAGAACACCACCAAGGGATTAGTACTCTGCTCACCACATGGGGCCAGAAGCAAGGTCTATTAAGAGGTTGTTTTTCCAACAGTCCAGAGAGTATGGGTGCCTGATTGGAGACAACTTGCCTCTTAGCTATTTATCAGGTCACTGAGACCTTACAATCTAATCTTGCAGGGTAATCAGAGTGAACACTCTATAGTGACAGCTTGCTTTGGCCTATCACTCTGTTGATAAAGCCAGCAACACTTCTCTGTTGCCAGGAACAGATGGACCTCTTTAAGTATGAAGGTGTCTTTTGAGTTCCATTGTGTGTAATAGTTTTCTCACAACTTATTTCCACATGCTGGTCATTGACGGGCTTGCACAGACTCTCATGGTACCCCTGTGTATACTGCTTTCGAATGTTCAGCAAACCACAAGGCAAACTTCTAATTTCCTGAACTATTTAACACAAACAGGGCTACCCTCTGATCTTTTTCTCCCCACCTCCCATTTAATTCTCCTTGGTTTTTTTTTTCTTTTGTATGTACTCTGTTAATAATTTTACTGGCAACCTTCCAGAGTGCCTGTGAGAAAATAAAAGTCAAGAAAATCCCTCAAATGTTAAATGCAAATGTGTGAACTCTACAATTTGTTATCTCCATGAGTCCTGGTCCTAAGACATCCAAGGTATTTGTCAACTCCCGTGCTGAATATGAAAAAGGGAAGAGAAGTATAAATAATTGCTTCCTACATAGTAATCCAAAGCATAGACTCTGGGTTTACCTTAGGACAGTCATTCCTGAGAATTGGGATGAGGCACAATATTAACATATTCATGTTCTAGAAACTAATAAAGAAGTCAAGACAAGACCACAGAAATAAGAATGGCTTGGCAAATGAGGCTGAGTCTTTTATGTAAAATGATTGGTCAAATACAGAAAGGTTGTTGGGGTTGTTTTAAATGGCTGTGCTGTTGGATAGATGAGAAACAGGACCCCAGAAACATTTAGTGAGCAACCCCCCCCATCACAAACCAAACAGTGGGTAACCATAAAACACTTTTACACACCTTGGTGCAAATATTGGCACTGTCAAAAATGTCATGAAGGTTCAGGGTCCTAATTCCCTAACTTTGTAAAGCATCACTGAATAGTTAGATTAAAAATATATTACACAGACAGAAACCTTCAGTCTTTAACATGTAACACACGCTAAACTATTTCTGATTTTATTCATTCATGGTAAAGGTGCTTATTAAATTGACATTTGACATATTATATGTGACTGTACCCTATAGGAGTTTTATAAAGAATATAAAGAAAATACCTTTAACAAGGTGTGATGGCACATACTTTTAATCTCATCACTTGAGAAGCAGAAACAGGCTGATTTCTCAGTTTGAGACCTGTTTGGTCTACAGAGTGAGTTCCAGGACAGCCAGGGCTATACAGAAAAACCCTGCCAAAAAAACAAACAAAAATACCTATGTCTCTACAGTCAACAAAATGGTTGGGAAGAAGATTTACATGGTTTGGAAAAAAATAGACTCAAGGTGAAGTATCCTTGTTATTAAGATGTAAATGAATTAAGTGAGAAATATGAGCAACCAATATGAAAAATATCAGAAAGCAAGCAATAGCGTCAGAATAAATTCCTAAGTGAAAAGGGGCACAGTTGGGCAAGTAGGTGCCTGAAAAGGAAGAAAGATTTCCCTATGGGACACTGTACTTCATATCTCACTGCTGAGACCTAGTTTTCTGCTCCATCTTGGCCCTAGTTCCCTAGAGCACAGTAATGGTGCTCTGTTCACTAGCCTTTTCTTCTTTTTTTTTCCTTTTTATTGATTTTCATTGAGCTCCACATTTCTCTCCACTCCCCTCCCTACCCATCTCCCCCACCCCCCAACCTTCTGCCAAGGTCCCCATGCTCTCAATCTAGCCAGGAAATCCCATCTTCCTCCACTACTCACGTAGACCAGATCTATGCATGTCTCTCCCAGGGTCCCCACTGTTATCTAGGTTCTCTGGGACTGTGATCTGTGGGCTGGCTTTCCTTGCTTCATGTTCAAAGACTACTTATGAGTGAGCACATGTGACAACTGTGCCTCTGGGTCTAGCCTCATCTCCAGCAGATGTATGAGAAGACTGGGATAAAGGGACAGGAAGAAGTGACAAGATCATCTAAGAAGCAACTGGCAGCATACATACTGTGATTTTAGAATGAAGAGGCTCTGCCCGTAAGGCTTCTCCTAATAATTTTATAGGGATCTTGAAAGAACGGATTGCTCAGAGAAGGGCAGGTGCCACTAGGCACTGATTTCTAACACGGAGATGTGGTAACAGGGGAAACAAATTTATACTGTGTACAGCAGCGTGAGTCTCTGCAGGATCCTAGTGTGCCCATCCGATTCCTTTTAGCTCAACTTGAAAATGCATTGATGATCTTTGGTCTATAGTAGCGTCCCAAGCTACTAATGTACCATCAAAGAATTTCTGTACATTTTATACCCAAAAAGCGAGTAGCCCAGCCCATAATTTTCAATTTATATCCATTTATATAGGTCTTTCTTTGTCTTTTCTCTGAAGATTCTGATTAATATAAGGTTATAATAATGAACATTAAATGAGGATGTTGAGAATAATGTTGCTACTTGGTTGTCCTGATACTTCCTATCTTCCATCCCTTTGAAATGTACGTTCTATCTTGGCTGTTAGGAATCTCTATAAAGGGGTCAGAATCATTAGTCAAACTCATATGTTTCATCAATAAGGTCATAAAGATTGCACTATTTATCTTTGCTGAGAGAAATATTCAATGTTTCATTTGTTCTTTAGGGAAGTTACCTGCCCTGGAAGAAAATCCCTGACCTGGTGTTGACTCTTAAAGCACACCAGTGTAGAACTTATTAATTTCAAAGCAAGGATATTCTAATATATTCTCCTTACTTAGCATCCACATTTTCATTTCTCACCACACTCTGCAATAGAAACAGCAAGATTTCCTCGGAGAAATAGCTGAGTCTAAGGCTAGGGTAGAAAAGGTACAAGATAAGCCTGGGGCATCTTAGAGTGCCAGACAGTAAAGAATAAGGAAGTTCTTGTTTATGGTAAGGAAGAAAAACATCTATAATAATGGCAGACAGCAAAGGGACCCAAGAGTTACTGGGAATGGCTCTGGGTGGTCAAATATGGAACGTACAAGCAAGAAATTGTGTCAAAACATTTCAAATAATTATCAGACCCCGTACTGATATAAATATATGTGTAAATAAATAATTAAATAGATTATAGTCATACATATAGAACAAATCCAAAGTATGTATATAAGCATTCCACTATCATGCAGGTAGAAACAAATCTAACCCCTCACCCTGCTGAGGATTGACTGTGTCTGGTGATCTAATTCCAAAGAGAAGAACGTGTGATCTAGTGGTGGGCAGAATACATTCAGTGGAAAACCTGGCAGCCAGGTGCCACAGTTCATTCTCATCCAGATGATGAAGATAACAGCTAACATTGATAGATTGTCTTGACAGTATGTGCCTTTGATATGATGGGAAGAGAATGGTACCAGTGTGACCTTCCTCCTTTAAATCTATAACTCCCTTCTCAGGAGAAAAAGATATAGCCTGTACAAGCTTGCTTTCTGTTGCTGTGATAAACAGCATAACCAAAATCAATTTGAGGAGGAAAGGTTTATTTCACCTGATAGTTTATGTTTCATTGTGAGGTTGGCAGTCAGAGCAGGAACTCAATGCAGAATCCTGGAAGCAAGAACTGAAGGGACTATGAGGGCGTGCACTGTTTATAGAGGGCTGGGCTGCAGTAACGACGCTGCTTGTTGGTTCCTGGCCACATGGCCCTGAAATAATCACCAGAAATTCTATTAATTAAATTATTGCTTGGCCCATTAGCTCTAGCTTCTTATTGACTACCTCTTACATATTAATTTAACCCATTTCTATTAATCTGTGTATTGCTACGTGGTTGTGGCTTACCGGGTAAGCTTCAGTGTCTAACTCAGGCAGGGCTACATGGCCACTCCCCGACTCGGCCTCCTTTCTCCAAACATTCCATTTAGTTTTCCCTGCCTAGCTCTGTTCCTCTATAACTCTGCTATAGGCCCAAAGCAGTTCCTTTATTAACCAGTGATATTCACAGTATACAGAAGGGAATCCCACATCACTAGGCCCTTACACATTAGTCATTAATCAAGAAAATGCTCCACAGACTTGCCCGTGGACCAGCCTAATCTAACCATTTTCTCTACTCAGGTTTCCTCTTTTTAAATAACCCTACATCCAGTTTATAAAATGAACAAAAAATACAACCCAACCAGTGTTCCCTTAACTGCAATTCCACAAATGTCTGACCCATATTCTTCAAAGCTTTCCTAAAACTGAGAAATAAGCGAACTGTACCAATAGATACTAAGAAGTCATACTGCTAAAATACCATAGGATAACTTGCTGTGTCATCTTCAGGTAAAAACAAAATGTAATCTGAACCAAGTACGGATCTTAGTTGGCAGTAATGTACCAAGGTTGATTGATGATTTTTTTATAAGTATGATATATTAGTGTCCATTTTTAATATTAACAAATACTTGATGTGTGATACATCGAATTTTCTATTTTCTATTCACAATTCCCCACAAATTTAAAGAAGTTCTATAATAAATATTTTTCTTCAAAGAATATCATCTTATCTCCTAAGAGTAAAATGTAAAATGCATGTAGAGTATGTCATCCTCACCAAGACGTTTCTTCCTGGTTCAGTATGATCTGTTCTTGGGTGCCCCTTCTGAGAAGTACAGTGTTGCTTCATCCATCCTAGGCATGCGGGCACTCTTCTCAGATTTGGCCACATCATTATTGTAGGTCATGGTGCCACCTCATACTTACTGAGTTAAGGACAGACTCAGGAGGGAAAAGAGTTTTAACTCACTTTCTAGATGATTCTTATATGATATGTACACATTCTTGAAAATCACTATATTTTTATGTGCATTCTTTCTGAAAATGAGGAATAGTGGCACTCAGCATTTTCAACCAGTCTTTGAACTCATGTTATGACTGTGGAGATGAGATTAAGTCCCAGTGTTAGAACCTTCTAGTAAGAGAAGCAAGGCAGTCTACCTCATTCATCTTTCACTTGCTTGTAGAGGTGAACCACACTCAATTCAAAGAGATTTCATAAGATATTTGAGAAATATGTCTGTATGAAATTTTTCATATTACCTCACATACACAGCAGAAATCAGTTTGGCTACACTGGCATTATATTAAATCTTTATAAAAATTATCATAAGTGAAACCTGAATTCATCCCCATTGCCATAATTACTTCTCTCTCTGAAACTTTTGATGCCTTCCGATGGCTCCCTTACATGTCTCTGAGGAGTTTCAGGCAGTATGTGGCAAATCTCTGATGGGAACTGTCACAAGTTTGACTGACAGTTATGCCTGATGGATGCTCTCTAGGGCCTCGGGTACCCACTACCTCTTTCCATGAAGTTTTGGCAATTCTTTGTGCATTGGTGATCAGCTGCCCTGGTTCTGACTGTGTTTACTATGCCAAATGACAGAGTGTGAAACACCACTCAATCCTCTGTTCTTGTCTTTCCCACTATTCTCTGTCCTTACTTCTTCTCACTTATACATAGATACTTAAATCCATTTAAATATGTATCTGCTTTAAGATTTATACAGCAAGATCTCAGTGTTCTTGGGGAATATACAGAAGACTTAAAATAACAATATTGACTAATATTTATGAATCTGTATAGCTAGAGTGACATATCAGCTATCACTCATGAAATACTATTTTTCCTTTCCTTTCTTATTATGTACATGAATCAGCTTTATTCCAAGCAACATATGTCAGTTAAAATGTTATTTCCAAGACTCCCCTTTAGTTGAAACAGGTCATGTGTGAGCTGAGTTGTGGTAAATGTATAGGTAGTAAGATTTCAGAAAATAGCAGGCTCGTATCCCAAGAAGTGACTTCTGCCACTTGCTTCCTTCTTTCAGCCTGGACAGTAGAGAGAACTTCTGTACTTCACAGGGATGGTTGTTGGCTTCCCTCTTCGGGGTGACAGACGAAAAAGAGATTCTTAGCCCATGATGACCTTGTGACTTTTTCTACTGGTTGTCATGTGAGGTTTTAACATTCTGTACTCTGCTTTCTGCAGCATGTAGCCACATTCAGTACTAACTACCACAAACCCCATATTGCTAGATATTCCTGACTGTGATGAGGGGACTACTTTTATACCCTTCTACAGATGGAGCAAATTAGACACCAAAAAAGTGAGAATCCCCCATGGTTTCATGGTACTGAATTTTAGAGCTATGATTTAAATCCCTGCAAGAAAGCACATGTCCTTAAGTCTGTGCTACAAATCCTGAACAAACAGTAGATGCTGTTATTGTACTATTGTTGTTTGTAATATTCGCTTCCCCTCTCCAAGTGGGTGATATTTTTCTATGAGTCATTTATTATTTCGACACTTCTGGGTTATTGAGTATCCAAATAAAAACTCTATTTTCTGCTAATCATTTTCAAATGTCATGGTTCTCACTAACAAGTTATAAGCCAGCCCCATGCACTTTAATTTCCTCTGAAGACTCCCAGCATCACCTTATAAAGACTAACATTCCCACTACAGCCCTGGAATACTAATGCCCTGACTTAACAATCAGGCCAAGCTCTGTAATTTACATGTGGATTGCAGTTTCCCATTGTAGGTAAAGAGAATTTCACATAGTTTTGATAGATCGTGTAAATTACACCAACCAAGCATTGTGCTATGTCTTCATTAAAGTAGGAGATGATAATTATGCAAACATGTAGTATGGCCTTGCAAGCTTTGAGTTATGAACATTCAGTAGTGTCTCTTTACTTGTGCTTAAGTTGGCATTTGTGAGCAGCATATAATCAATTAATCAATAACCCGATTTTCCCTTAAAGAGACGGCGCATCATTTAAAAAGAAGGAAAAAAAAGAAAAGAAAAATAACAGAGATTATTCTATGATTTCATGAAAAGAGCTGCCTCAGCAAAGAAACCGGCTTGAGAAACATTGAAAGCCTTTTTCAGGGATGATGATTTTGCTTAACTAAGCCAAAAGTGAAATTGGATACAGACACTCAGTTCCTGAAGCATTTTATTATTTTTCAGCTGCTAGAAGGAAAGCACCAATTTGGGATCGCTGGTACAGATGCATTGTTTATACTCAGCATTAGGGGTCTGTAAGTGGATTCATCTATGAAGTGCAAAGCAAAAATAAACTAATCCTAAAACTTACAGTTTAAAACTAATTGATTCTTCCCTGCTTTATACAAAGATGGAATCCGGTACTCGGTTGCCTGATTTGTCTCACATGACGTCTCAGCAGTACAGAGCTGTGCGGCTCATATGACAGAAGTGGTGGTCATATTATAATATAGTGGTGGTCTCTTTATAATATGCATTTACACTGTGATATTTTGGAGATTTTAGTGTGATAATTTTAGAGATTGCGGGGGTTTTGTGGAGGAAGAAAACTGCTTTATTCCATTCCTTTAGAGTAGAGCACTGTTCATTGTTATTTTTTTCTGTTTTCTTATTTTTTGTATTTTTATTGTCTATCACCTACACAAATAGTATGGAGCTTGGTAAATATCTAATGTTGTATCACATTAAAACAGAGCTGTGGACCATCAATATGGCTCAGCAGGCAAAGGCTGGATGACCGGAGTTTGATTACCCAGGGACCACAAGGAAAACGGAGAGAACTGACTCTTGAAACTTACCCTCTGACCTTTATAGTTATGCCGTGTGCACTCATGCCCATACACTACACAAATGCATTCATTCATACATACAAATAAATGAATAATTAAATACCCGTTAAAACATGTTAGTAATGTTGTCTTGATAATAATGAACACAGGGACATCTGGAAGGAAAGAAATCTTCAAATAAGTTGCTTAATTGATTAGGCAACATAGGATATGATGAAGGCGAAACTGCTGTTCTCCATCAAAATTATCCCCCACGAGATATAAAGTGTTAGGTATGGATTTTCTTCATTTTTATGTGAAGAGAAATCATTGGTTCTAAGGACTTAGAAATTCCCATTGCCATCAAGATCTTGGTTTTTCAAGTACAGTCAATGGATCAGAACAAGCATCATATGGAAGGGTGTTAGAAATATAGGTCCTCGGGGCCCATCATCCCACAGTCAGGATTTCAGTAAGGGCTTTAGTTGGCATGTATGTAGACAGCGGTTTATGATGTCCTGGTTCTGGCATGATGCCCCCTCATGACCTGACGACTATAATGCCTGTGAGTTGCACATAAACTTATGATCTTGGGTAGAGAAGAAGCAGCATCGTGATAGCTTTTCTAGATCTCCTTCGAAAGACTGAGGGCTATGCTCCTAGAACAGTGCCAGGCTGACAGTCACCATCAAGACTTAGCTTTCATTAGTTCACTTCCCCGCATTTTCATCCTTAAAGTCCTAAGACACTAATGTCCACATTGATTTGAAGAGTTAGCATTCCTGTTCCAATCACCTGTCACTGATTTGGGGTCATTTGATGAGATTTCAAGAGCACATAAGGACTCCAGTCAGGTAAAACACGGCATGTCTGAAGAGGATGGCTCCAAGTCTATTTACTTTCTTCCTCTCTCTAACCAAGGACTTCGTTGCAACAGTGACATCATAGTGCAGAAAACACCACAGAATTTATAGCATCTCCTCCAGTGGGATGCAGGGGGAAGTAAAGATGAGGTTGCTTTTTCTGCTATGATAACTTCACTGGAGGAAAGTATATTAAGTTTAAGATTCTATTAGCTCTCTGCAGGGAGGAAAACAAAGGCATTGCTACTTTCCTTCTTATTCATCTCATGGGCATTTGTGCCATTAATGCTTCATTTCTCTGTAATTTTTATAAAACACATTTTTAAGCAAAAAAATAAAGACACTTTTCCCATTAGTACACAGAGTAAAGTGAACTTCCTATGGTCCTTTAACTTTCCTTTACTGAAAGTCAGTCCTGATAGGACCAATTAGAAATGAGCTGAACCACTTAACTAATTTTTAGGGAATAAAATGTTGGTGGAAAAATAAGTTGAGAGCCATTCGAAGAAAAGCTGGCATCTCAATGCATTCTCCTAATCCAAACTTCCATTCCTACTTGGTTCATTATATTTCCATTGCTATCCAGGATTGAAATATTAGATGAGTTCAAATGGTATTTCAACACCCTAAGTGAAATAACCATGAATCACTGCCTGAAAATTACTGTTCGCCATTACAATTTGGATCTCTAAATTTTTGAAGCTGTCTTGAGACTTTTTATTGTATTGAGGTTTCTGTTAAACTTTAGGCTGGCAAAGATTTCTCTGTTTTGTTTCAGAAGTCTTTGGGGGACAAGGGACTCTTATCCCACCTTCTCTGGTACCAAAAATTTGGCCTGCAAAGATGATGAATTTTAAGAATAAAGCAAAGCTGGATATGGTGACACAGGCTGGTGATCCCAGCACTTGGGAGGCCGAGGCAGGTGGCTGAGTTTAAGGCCAGCCAGATCGACCTAGTGACTTCCAGGACAGCCAACAAATTGATGCCTAACTTCCTATAAGTGATGGTTCTGAGAGAATTTTTCATGAGCTTGTCTGCTTTTCTGAAGTGCTCTAATCTTGAACCGCAGTTTGTCTCTACTGATGGCAACACTTTGCTTCTCCAAACATTATAATTAAACTCTTGACTGAAGGAAAAAGAAAGAAACATGCCTTTGGCTGTGTGTGACATTTTATTTTGGGAACCGTCTGCTAGCAGAAGCTAATCTGTTACAGGGTGGAAAGGGCAGCTGACATCTCATGTGCTAAGTCTGTTAGACCAGTATCTGGGAGACTTTCTTCGTGAGTGGCAGTTCTAACTAGAGGTGACTGACAGTTCCCACAAATGCCTGGATGATGGGTCCTTCTCCTGATCCGTCTTCTTGAGTAGTTGGGTTTTTGTTTCTCACAGGCCAAGTTGATGAGTTTCCAAAGTCACCCACTGTCCCCACTGATAAACAGCCAGACTTCCTCATCTCTCCCTGCCTGACTCTAAGATTTCTTTGTTTTGTTTTTTAAGTTGGAAACATGATCAAGAGGGATATAGAAAACTTTCAGTTTGAATCAAGTAGACCTCCATCACATTCCAAGAAGAGGCTGAGGAGGATTGCAACAGGTGTTTGAATCCTGCAGTGGAGTCTATCTCCTAAAAAGTTTTCTCTTTTGTTTTTTTTTTTTCTCCTACAACCTATACTTGCATTAGTGGAAAAGTAGAAAGTTGGAGTAGAATTGGACAAAGTGTCTTTTTGTTCGTTTAGCCCAGAATTATAGGCCGAGAAAGCATTCATTATCATGTTCTTCACGGTAGACCCTTTTTTTAGGGCTGTATTGTGGTGTTTGTAATCTAATAGATTCAGGTCTCATCACGGAGTTTGTATCCAGACCATGTTCATCTCCTATTAATCAATAACATCAGGTCTTTGATTGATTCTTTTCTATCTAGGAAATGAGAACCTGAAGGTGGCAATGAAGTTAATGAGATTATGCTTCAAAATCTCTAATTTCTTTATTTCCTTATCTCACCTATCTCAGGAGGAACAGAGTTCAATTCTCCTTCTTGAAAGACAAATGACAGCTAGAACTTGGATACGTACTTCCCTCCCAACAATTGCACCTGTGTTTTCATTGATGAGGAGACTCTGTCACTTGGAAAACATTTAGGCAAAGCTGCAGCTCTTAAGAAGTTCTATCGCAGAGTGTTTTTGATCCTACTGCACGTACTGGCTTTGGGGGAGCCTAGGCTGTTTGGATGCTCACCTTAGGAGACCTGGATAGAGGTGGGCGGTCCTTGGGCTTCCCACAGGTCAGGGAACCCTGATTGCTCTTCGAGCAGATTAGGGAGGGTGACTTGATCGGGGGAGGGGGAGGGAAATGGGAGGCGGTTGCGGGGAGGAGGCAGAAATCCTTAATAAATAAATAAATAAATAAATAAACACTTTAAGAAGTAGGAAGCCTTGAAAATGTCAGTGAAATACTTAGAAACTGACAGACATAGGGTAGTCAAAAAAAAAAGAAAAAAGAAAAAAAAAGAAGTTCTATAGGAGGCAGGATAGGTGTGGAAAACAGCAGGCAGATGAATGAGAAAATAGGCTCAAGTGATAGAAAAAACAAATCATTTAAACCTATTTTTAGTTAGTCACTGAGTGGAATGATTGATATTTAGTGCTAAAGTATCAAGGTATTTGCTCACTGGTTGGTAAATATTTACTCTTTTGGGGCTTCCCACTCTTTCTAGTTAAAGAATACCCAAGCCAATGAGTTTCCAAATGAAAATGCTGCTTCTAAAGTATCAAAATTGACCTCCACCTCCCTATTGATTTTAGACAGCCAGATATGCCTTACTCCCTCATGAGACACATACTGGCTTGGGATTTTCTTACTCCTCCAACACCTTCTGCAAGCCTGACTATCCTGCATGGCTTCCTCGTTAATTTGCTTCCAGTGACCAAAGGCCCTCATGCATTTGTCTAGTTGTTTGAGACTGTAGCACCTGAGCAGATAAGGGTTTTCAGGTATCAGTAGAAGTGAGGGTTCTAAGGATAAGTGAAGACAGTAGGTATCCAACCCTAATCCTGTTGATTGTTAATGTTGAAATATCTATGTATGCTGCTTCTGTTCTGTGACGACAACATTAAAGTCCTTTGAACCTGAAAAGTACTCAGAGGGTAAGTTATATGACATGTAGTGTCCAGTGCTAAAGACTACATATGAGTCTAAAATTGTTTCAGTCATTGTTATTTTTGTCTTATTTATCAAAATAATAGCATCCAGTGAGGGGATTTAAAAGGTACTCAGAAATATTATATATATTATATACATATATATAGCTCCAATTATGTACTTATACTACACCACAATACACTATACATACACGCACACACACAACCATTGCATAACATAGGGTAAAGTATTACATTTCAGATATGGCATAGTATATCAGTGACTACAATAATAAGTTATTATACATACTTGTATAACTAAAGATTTTGCAGTCTACTATGAACATAGTTTTCATGTGTAAACATTGAGAAAGAACTTGCAAGTCACTTAGTTTCAACTTTATTTTTTCAAGGGAAAAGAATTCCTTTTATAATATTTCTCTTCAAAGTTCTGCAACCTCATCCTTGACTTCACCAGTGACAGAATCCCATGGCCTTATTGTGATGCTCTCTCTACTTTGCAGTTATTATTTGCCCTTGACATTTCTGTCTTCCTCTTCAATCACTTACTCATTGAGCCCTGTTCTGTACTCTTGAGCTTGCATAAAGACAAGAAAAGGCTGTCAGGATAGCAGTAAGAGCTGGATGAATCCAGACAGTTACTGCTTCCTATGGGGAGCAGAATTGCCAGGTCATGAGATCGAGTGGATGCCTTAGATGATCCTTTGAATTTATTCACAACTATGCTTTTTTTCTTTTTTTCAGAGATTCAGAGACTTAGGTTGTGTGATTATATGTCTTCTTTCAAACTGAAAATATTAGAGATGTAGACACATTAGAAGTGATAAGTTATGCTTACTAATCTTGTGCATTTTATGCTGGGCCACAGTAATTTCTGGAAAAAATATAGGTGGCTGTGTTTGCAAACAGATTGAGTAGGAAACTCTCTAGAGGTTAACTTCCTACCATGTGACATGTTTGAAGCTGAGCCCTCTTCACTTTCCTTGCTCTCTGGTTTTAAGATGATTGAATGAGTTGCTGGTGATCAGGGCTCAGATGTCTGGGAAAAAGTGCTGAAGTGTGTTGTCAGACCACCCCAGGCACTGCAGCCGTTTTCTGTGAGGTGGTTCCCACTGTTGTGTTCTATTAACTGCCTCACTCATTCATTAGGTGTGGAGACAAAGAGATTACAGCAGCAGGCGACAGTTGCATTCCCTAAATACTGTTTAGTGAAAAAGATGAAGAGACCACACAAGGCTGCTTATTACATGAATAAAGATTTAATTAAACATTGCTATTATCTCTGAAAGGAAAAGATACTGTCCTCTATCTTAAAACATCCTAAGATGGGAGTTTGAGGAGTCCCAATAGCGATAGCTTAGGGGAGACTTCTGGCCAGATATATCAGTGGTGAGCATGACCACAGAACATGTGATGAAGCAATGTGGCAGTGTGACTTTCACTTGGGTTGCAACCAAGTGCATGCTTCTCCACTCTACTCAAACATCATCCCATGGAAAAGAGCTGATATCCAAAACTTGGAAACCTATGGACTATCAGGGCTCAGCAAACAAATTCCATAAAAGGTCTGATCAACAATATTTTAAACTTTAAAAATTCACACAGTGTGTGTAGCAATGATTTAATTTTGATATGGAGCTAATAAAACCACATGCAATCCGTAAACTAATGAATGTGGCTTTGTTCTCATACAGCACCATTTATAAAAATAGAATATAGTTGTGGCTCATAGTTTACCAGCTCTCAGATTAGATTCTGACTACTGGGTCTCACACTATGTTTAGGAAGTAAGGCGTCACTTTGTTGGATCTCTCTTCTCAGAACACAATTCTTCCAAACTTTTGCTTCACTTAAATTTTCTACATTTTCACATCCTTGCTAATGCCTATCATTTTTAGGTATGTGGAACGAAAGTAGACAATTTCAGTGTGTGTGCTTTGTTTAAAGTATGAATTTTATCCAGTAATAGTGTCTCCCTTTTTGGAGGATTGCTGGGAGATGCGACCCACACTCAACTTCTTAGGCTCCCACACCTTAGTTCCTGGGTCATGCTGTTCATTATTGGCTTTTCGGAGAAGAACTAATCTTTTTTATTTCCTGGCTAAGTATTGATGATTGCACTTGTAGCCTGTCTCAGACTGACTTAGAAAACCCAGAGCCAGGCTATGGCTGCTTCTCCCATTTGACACGGCTACCCCAAGAAGATCGATTGGAACAGCATATCTGAAGAGGTTCTCTGAATCCAAACCAGCAGGATGCACCCACTGAGAAGGAGTTGAAATTGGCTATATAAAGAGAAGCCCGAGAGTGTGATAGCATGCTATGTGATTTACAGGTCTTCCTCCAGCAGGAGAGGCCTTTCCATGCTGCTCAGAGTCACAGGAGTATTGATCACTGAGGCTTTGTCTATGACTCCTTTTTCTGTGGATTGTTTGAGTCCAGATGGTGGCATCTGCACTTGTACTAATAAGCAAACTATTATCCAAACTTTGTGGATGTCAGACCTTTTTCCTTTCAGAAAGACTCTGCTGTTTGTGATCGGCTTAAGTCTACCCTTGACTGGAGACAGACAGAGGAATGGAATTTCTTGTAACTCCAAAACTGCACACTCTAGCTAGGTAACACACACACACACACTGATATACACACACTGACATACACACACATAGTCACAAGCAGGCTTTGACTTATGCTTGTTTAACTTCTGAAATTATTCAAGGGTCTTGAACCATTTATCCCTATCTCTTTGTTCTTTGTGGACATGTCCTCAATTCCATAGGGTCTATATTTCTTTCTGTTTTCATTTAGAATTGGAAGGTAGTCATTTTGGGAGGTGGTGGTCATTTGTCATATGAATAGGTAGTGTAGACATATTAATATTTAATATAAAACATGCTTCCTCTGCTAAGAGTCTGTTTTCTTAGCCTTATAGTGGTTGGTTCTACCACATTTGCACACCAAGTGACCACGGGGCAAAACCTGGATTATCAAGTCAGAGTTGCTGAGACTTATACATCATGCCTGACCAGCATGAAAAAGTGGGTGGTTTTCTCCCACAGATTTTATAATGGTGACTAAGATGCTTAAAATATTGACTTAGGTGCTAAGTGGTAATGTTTTGTGACCTTGACACTAGTTAGAGACATTTGTGAAGACAGAACTTTGACTGAAAAAAAATTGTCCCACAAGAATGATTTGTGGGGAAACCTATAGGGCATTTTCTTGATTTGTGATTAATAATTTTCTTAATAAATGTGAGAGGCCCTAGGCTATTGTTGGTGGTTCTAAACCTTGCAAAGTAATCTCTAAGTGGATAGGAGAACAGACTGAGAAAGTAATGAGAAGCAAACCAGCAAGCACAGTTGTCCACCAATGACCCCTGATCTTGACCCCAGGTTCCGACCCTAGCTTCCCTCAGTAATGAAGTATGACCTGAGGGTTGTAAGCTGAAATAAACCCCATCCTCCTCAAGTCTCATTATAGTGTTTATCACAGTAATTAAGACATCAGGATGTCCTTTTCCCAAAGTTTGAAGATGTTTAGTCTTTGGGAGACAGCAATTCTTGTTTTAATTCAGATCCTGGCATCTCCTCAGGAAATAGTCTTTGGTTTTTGTGTGTGTTGAAGGGTAGACATGAGGATCAAATGAAATAATATTTGTAAAATGGCTATAAGAGTGTTCATCGAAACACAAGCCAAAATGAGCTATTGTTGAACTCTGATGTGATAGAAGAGATTCGTCCCAGAGAGCATCTTTCCCAAGCACACACGTATTCTGGAGCATCCTGGCAGAAAACAAGTCTTTCTGGCAAGGTCGCAAAGATAATTCTTGAAATTTCTTCACATGAAAAATGAGGTGGATATTTCTTGTGTCTTCTAAGATGAATCTGAGAGTGATATGGTTTTCCAAAAATTATTGTAAAGTTAAATTTCAAGCAAAGAATGCAATATAAGGTAAAAGAGCTAGGAAATGGGATGGGCAAGGAAGATGTGAATAGAGGCTCAAGAAATAATGTGTACAGGGTATAGTTGCATAGGAGGAATGACTTCTATATGGGAATATCACAAGAATTAGCTATATGTATACACATATATGTGTATATAGTTGTCAATAACTAAGTATAACTAATAACAGGACACTAAATACGACTTGAGATGGGCATGGTAATAACCCAGGCTCATCATTATTCAATCTTTATATACATTTAAATGGCACACTATACTCCATAAATACATACATTTCTATGTGTCAGTTTAAGAGTTACGTTAAAATGGAAGTCAATGACTAGCAGTCTACAGAAAAGACAACCAAATAAGATATGTCAAATTAGAAGAAAACAGATTAATAACTGTAATATTAAACAGCATGCACAGTCATGATCCTTTCTTCATTAGAAGCAAGCAAAACCACTTAAAAGTGACTGTGCCATAAGAATGCATGTCAGGTGCTTGCTTTCAATTTCTGCTTTAATTATCCTATCACATATGTTTGAGGAGCAGACACAATTATCCCCACTTCAGGTCCTCCTACATATTATTCACCTGCTTAGATTTTTCCCAGAAATCCTCAATCTGCAGTTTGCAAATGGCTGAATGGAATGAAGAGAGTAATCTTACTGTTTGGGATGGCTGGGTGCTTGTGAGGGGTAAAAAGGGGGGAGGGTGAGTACAGCAGACACCCTTGTGTATCGTTCATATGAGGTCACAACACTCACCTCACAGGCTTTGCAAATGTAGAGAATCATTAGAGCACAGGCTGGAGCCCCTCTGTTGTCTTGTTACATTTATGTTTTCTTTAAATGCCAATGCTAAAAAATGGTGTGATGAAAATATCTGTCTCAAAACATCAGCACAGCATTGATAGACTTAAGGGGAGCTGTTCTCCTCAAATTCCCATGAGAGAGCACAGATTCACCCCCATATTACCACACAGCCCAGTAACCTCTGATTGTAACCCCCAGTATATATGCAAACATTTTCTGTGATACATATTCATACTAGAGTCAGCCTGACTAGGGCTGAGATCATGGACTAGCAGGTTTTTATTGCTAACACAGACTCACTTCAGTACATCTGTTTAAACCAGATGTTTACCGAATTGAGGAAAAGAAAATACCCAGATACAAAAAAATCAAATTGTAATGTGCAATACTAAAACTATGACAACTCAGAAAGCAATAAGAGGAATACTACTTGAAGAAAAGTTGGAAGGACAGGGAAATTTGCTTGCCCATGTTGAAAGTTTCCTAATAGGAAAGAAAAGGATTCATGGCAGGTAACTTCACAGAAAAGAAAAGGATCCACGGCAGATAACTTCACAGAAAACTCTACTTATACTTTCAGAGTTGTCTACAAAAAAAATCCACTATCAAAAGGCAATAATGAGCACGAGCTGGTAAATACAAAGAACATCCCAAAGTCCAGAGGTGGATGAGAATGCACAAGTTAGTAGGATAGGCCAACACAAATATAAACCCCCGTAACGAAGGAAACAGAGCAGGGACAGGCCACCTTCTCAGTGGCCAACACTTCCTTAAGGCAATAGAGAGAACACTGCCTGTGTTGAAAGGATCACCTCAATGATGGCTTACTATTCATCTTCCTGAAAGATCAGCCATTGACACAGCGTTTAACCTTTTCTCTTTTCATGGGCTCAGAAACTCGATTAATGTGTCCATGCTAAGAAATTTCTGTATGTTTGTGCATATGAATGAATGAACTAGTAGAATCTGGGTGACAACAAAATGTCAATAATGTTGCTGTTTGTGGATAAAAAAAGCAATTAAAGTGCTACTGATTTCATGCGGCTTTTATTACATATTCTGCAATAGTTTGTATCTTTCATATTTCAGTGAGAAAAGGCCCTTGATATAGCCTAAAATATAGCACTCTCAATTTTTAAAATGAGAAGTTTAATTAGTTAATGGTTGCTAAGAGCTTCAAGGGAGAGAAGTGCTCTTTAATTGCTATTTCTATTCTTTTTGCCCTTTTATACCTTCTTAAATTGTGGAAGTTGCTTAGCAGCCTCAGAAGCAGTGATTTTTAATGCCGCCTCCTCTCCCTGCTCCTCTCGCTGTCTGGGTGTGCACAGCAAAGCATTGGACTCATTTACCCTGGAATCATGTGGAAGCCGGATTGATCTGAAAGGGTTCTTTGAATGAACCTAACAGGTCTCTCCGTGCTTTGTACGAGTTTCCTGGCAGGGTTCTATTTTGGACCTGATGGAATTTCAGGACTTAAGAAAGGGTTCCTTCTGAAGTTGTGCACACTATTTGCCAAGCATTTGCCTCATGACTCAGTGGCGTGTTCCCCACTACTCGCATGTACACCTTGGTGCCACTAGGTGCGAAATAAGATGGGGTTCATTTTTGCTTTTCTCTCTGATTATGTTTCACCCGAGAAGTAGCACATTTGTGGGTTTGATATTTTCCTGCATTCTTTACAAAAGATATAAAACTTGACAAATGTTTTGCCCAATCTCCCAGGCAACGAAGCAGTGAGTACAGGAGTAATTGGTACTTTAATGAGTACTGAGCTGTTAAGTCCTTCAGTGAGTACTGGGTGAGCAGTACTTTAATTATGCTTCTTCTATTGCTTCAAAGTACCAAAAGGGACTGTTATCTGGGACATATAACTACTTTAAACAGAAGGCCTAATTTTCAATATGACTGTCTTTCTATCTCAGACAAGTGACTTCTGTACAACACTAGACTTTTGGCTAGAGTTCTGAAGGTATCTCTGGGACTTGGTTGTGCAAGTATTTAATGCCAGTTAGAGGTGGGGGCTTCCTTCTATCCCTCACAATGCAGTGTGCCATTTAAGTGTTTGCTCACTGGCTCGTGATTAATGAGGTCTCTAATCTAACTTGCTCTACAATGCTCTCATTATACAGTGGAGATGGGTTTGTGGAGGTTCCTCTCTGATCTCTGAAGGTGACAGAAACTGTTACAGGTGGAGACTAGGTACAGTTGTAGCTGTAATTTATTTTATTTTTAAATTAATTAATTATTTATTTTTTAAAACACTATTTTTTTTTATTTTACATCCCATTTCTGGTTCCCACTCTCTCTCCTCCTGCTGTTCCCTCCAGTTTCCTTTCTACACATCCCCCATTCACTCCTCAGAGAGGGTAAGGCTTCCCATGGGGAGTCAACAAAGTCTAGCACATCACTTCATCTAGTACAACCTTCATCCAGCAACTGATGGAAGCAGATGCAAAGATCCACAGTGAAACACTGGGCTGAGTTCCCAAAGTCCAGTCAAAGAGAGGTTGTAGCTTTATTTTATATGACTATGTACATTTTTTAATATACGTGGTAAGTTTGGATATATATTTATGGGTAAAAAGACATGCATGGAATATACCCTTTTAACATTTATTATCACAGGTGTGAAACATTTGTTTTTGACATGATCTAGTTAGAAATAAATATAAGCATAGATATTACTGTGCATATTTCATCTACTCCATCCTCAGCCCACCAATAGTGTTTTGAGATCATAGAACCCAAGACATAATGTATTTGCTGCATGTGTTCTGAATTTAATTTATGCAGCTCAGGGCAGCTTTGGGATCACTCAGAGGATGGGATGACAAAAACCTGAGATGATAAAGGGAGAGGCAGCGATTGGAAGCAATTTGTTGTTTATGGGAAATGCAGCAAGTTGTGCTAAAAACCTGTACTTAGCATCATTACCTTTACTCCCATGCCAGGTTTGATTGTGTTGACAACACACCCGTGGTTTATGATCAATGACCAGCCTCTTCAGCAGTAGTGGTTCCTTTGTCAGAGAGAGAATTGTAAAAGTGTAAGGACAGCCAGAGGAAGGATTTAATTGGGGAAGATTTATGAATTATTATGGTTTTAATCATATTTGTTCCTCCAAATTCATAGAGGGGTTTCTTTCCCAGAGTCTTACATGGATAATATGAAGAGAGTGGAAATTAATCCACCCGCAATGTTTAGATGTGAGGCGATTGGCCGCTAATAGATTAGGACGATAGGGTGACTCTCCCATGACTCACTTCTAGTGGTTTTAAGAGGGAGAAGCCAGATTCACAGAAGCACAAAGACTCCCATACAATATCATGTAGCCAAGGGAGCCTCGTCAGAGCTTAATCCTCCTGTGTAAGGTACCAGCCTTCCAGATAAAGAAAGACTAAACTTCTTAAAGAATAAGGGAACCCATATCATCTGTTTCATTACAGTGATGAAGGATGATTGATAATGAATTGACAGCAACCAGGAGGAAGATTGAGGTGACCTAGTAGCCCAAAAATATTAGGTTCTGTCTTTTTTTTTAAATTAATTTTTCTGCCTCCCAATTTGGCCATCATCAGAAACTAAATGCTGAAGGGATTTTACAATTTTATGATGTTCTCAACAAATATGAAACTAGTGCAGACCTAAAGCTCTCCGTACTCTATATTGTTCCATATATGAGCAGGCTTTTTATAAATAAACAATCCACTATGTATTCCTCATGATATGTTTGGAAATACTAGAACACTCATGTGCATCCATGCACTGACTTTCTCAGTGGAAGAATAGAGCATCTTTGAAGTTGTCCATTTCTGCTGTGATACACACACCAATGATTAGCTCATGACTCTTGACTCTTATTTCAATGCATTGTTCCTTGCCCGTTTAATGGAAGTAAACTAAGATATATTTTATCTTCTGAATTATAGCCTCAGTGAATAACTCGTGCTTCATTCTGGCTTTTGGTGAACTCTCTCTTTTTCTCACATATTCATTACCACTCTGGATAGAAAATAGGACTTCCCAACAAGGAGCCAAGAACCTGGAACCACTAAGGTACATTTAGTTCTATAGCATTTTCTTATATTCTAGATTATTAGAGTAAATAAGTAGAAACATGTATTATTTAGTGAAATGAACCTGCGGAGCTTGAATACACTTCCTCAGATGGGTTTTTTGCTTTCCAGGGAAGAGAGTGTTTACTGGCATTCACTTCATCCTTTATATTGAAAGCAAAAGTTGTTGAGCACTTTGCTTTCAACTAAGTGTTAAAACCTCAAATAACTAAGGACATGTATCATTTCCAGGTTCCTGCCCCCCCCCAAGTGTCTAGGAACATTGAGAAATAAACTAGGTATCCGTTATGTGTTCACATGAATTCGTTAATTTTAAAAGTGTATAAAATAGTGAAAAGCTCAAATAGCTAAAGACAATTTTTGAATTAAAGGAAATCAGTGAATCACCTGTAAATTTAGATCATCAACAAACAAAGGAAAAAGGCAAAGCAGGTAATTCTTTTGATAGTTTGACAGATGCCTTGAATAAAATGGCTAAGTTTAAGTGTCCAAGACCTTAAGCCAAATCCAATCCTTTTCTATGGACTAGAAAGATTAGTCTAAAGAATGTCATGTAACCCATTGTGCTAATTTCACCTGTCATGTAGAAAGCTTTGAAAAAAATGCGCTCGCCTCTCCCCCAACTGTTCTCTCTCCTCGTCCTCCTTTTCCCCATATTCCTTAACAGAAGATAAGTACCTCATCCTCTTCCTCCTATGTGTGGTTGCTTGCCTCATCCTTCTTCCTTTCTTGTCCTAGCAAGTGCCTGGTACATTGACCTTCTGGAACAACACTATCATCACAGAAATAAATAATTTGGTATAAAGCTGAAAGTTGCTGAAGAAATACCTTGGAGGATTTTAATATTATTTATTATAATATTTGCAATAATTCAGGAACTTGTACATACCAGACAAGGGCTATACTGAGGTATATTCCCAATACAGATTTTAGTCATGTGTGTGGTATATAGCTTCCTTTTTCAAGGAGTATTTGTTAGAATCCTGGCTAACAGTCAATATCTATTTTTTTTATCTTTAATGTTGTCCTGTGTTCTAATCTATCCTATATGAGAGAATACCAAACAATCAGAAGAGAGCAAAAGGCTGAGTGGACTTAGAACTTAAGAAAAGTGAAACTACAATACACAAATTAAAGATGTGTCCAAGGATAAAGCATTAGGAAACTAAATCTAAGCTATATTTTTATTAATGTATAATATAGTCAAATAATAAAGTTCTAGTCCTGGCTTAGCTCCTTTGAGACATTTGCTAATAATATCATATAATTAATCTTCATCATTCATTCTAAAAATCTCAAATAACTCTCCAGAAACAAGGTTGTAAGAACA
The DNA here is from genome assembly GCF_037038515.1 of Microtus pennsylvanicus. Lineage (NCBI taxonomy): Eukaryota > Metazoa > Chordata > Mammalia > Rodentia > Cricetidae > Microtus > Microtus pennsylvanicus. Next base: position 14,367,885 of record NC_134582.1, read on the forward strand.
AATTTTGACATGCTGCTAAGTGCTTAGCACTTATTTCTCAGTGGACCAAGCATGGGAATCTAGGATTCATTTGAATTTTTCTTCCTGATTCAGAATGTGATTCTGGGAGGGGTGTGCACAGAAGTATTGTTTTAATTTTTTTGTTGTTGTTTTTGAGACAGGGTTTCTTTGTAGCTTTGGAACCTGTCCTGGAACTTGCTCTTGTAGACCAAGCTGATCTCGAACTCACAGAGATCCGCCTGGCTCTGCCTCCCCAGTGCTGGGATTAAAGACGTGCACCACCACCACCTGGCCCACCACCTGGCCTGAATTGTCTTAAAATTTTAGCTGGAATAATATTAGCCAGAAATCTACAGACCCAGTATTTCCAAGAAAACAATGCTTTGCTGAAGGTCCAGTAGCTAAGTCAGTGCCCTCCTGAGATGATGTGGGGGGCATTAGAAGCATTGTCTTATGTTCCTGAGACTAAAGCTCAGATCCTGCCCCCAAACTGGAAAAGGCTTCATCAAGTATGCTGGGGCACCAAGTCAGCGAGACAGATGTGAAAGCCTGGGAGGTCTGCAGAGGTTAGAAAGGGCATGACTTCTCAATCCACCTGGAGGTGGAAGGATTAAGTCAGCACCCTATTATAGTTCAGATGTTTTTAATGTAGAAGTGGGAAAGCTTAGGCTAGCTCTTCTTCATCTGTAGGTTAACAGGGTGCACTAATCTTTTAAATGTCACAAAATACTGTTAGGAAAAGACTTCAAAATTGCAATTCATAATTTAATGTCCCTGTGCCAGATTTATCTTTTATTTAAATGTCTATGTCATAAATTACGGGACCACACCTGTCTCATCATCTAACTTCCATAGAATGTTTCAGAAAAAGCAGCTTCAAGATAAACAGAAGTCAAGTCAGGTATCATTCTCAGAAGGTCAGACTGCCCAGCGGAATTCTTTAAAAATTGTGCTGGAGAAAGAGAGAGGCATTGGTTAATCTGTCTGCAAATATTTATTTTGTGTAATCACAAAATAAGTAGGATAAACGTGCAAAGAAATGACAGTATGTGCTTCTCTCCTGTACACACCTGTACACCTACACACAAAAGTTCAGTCAGACAGCCCTACTACCACAGAGAAAACTCTGTTCGGATGACACTACAGTACTTTATCTCCATGGTTTTCTTTGTGTGTCTGTAGGGGGGGTATCTGTACTTCTTTCTTTGTGTTTATTTTTCATAGGAAAGTGCCTATTTTATGTTTTATACATTTTTAACTTATTTGAAAGCCACTCACTGATACACTGATAATATCAGCAACAATTTAGTGATTATCATGCCTATCACCCAGCTACAATATGAATATCTCTCTCTCTGTGTGTGTGTATTGAGAGAGAGATAAAGAGATATATATATATATATATATATATATATATATATATATATATATATATATAGAGAGAGAGAGAGAGAGAGAGAGAGATTAGTTAATTATTTCCCTGGCCTCGTCAGCAAATAGCAGATGTTAAAAACAAATGCATTATCAGTTCTAAGTAGTTGGAGTAAATTAAACAGTGAAGCAACATTCATGAGTCTTCCTGCTCAGCATTTACTTTGGAAAGGAAAAACTCCGGTCACCCACAGGAAAACCCTCATGAGCCCAGACTTGTTAAGACTTCCCCATAGAAGGAGAAGAGAGTACAGGGTGCATCTAACATCCCAAAAGCCCTCAACAGGCGCCGCCCCTCTGCTCCCTGACAGCATATAAAAGGCTAACCCTTGATTGTGTCTGTGTAGCTGTAAATGTATCACCTAAGAGGGACTTTCCAGTGATACAGCTCTTTGCGATTCTTTGGGGCCAGGCGTGTGCTTCTACTGGGTGCTGTCTGTGATTTGCCTGCAGGATTTCCTGCTGTTTCACTTGCCTTTGAGTCACCCACACTCCTGTTAGTAACAACTTGTAGTTGATGCCCCCCTCTCCGACCCCTGAGGCAAATGAATGTTTCTTTATATTTTCACAAGAAAAAAAAATCTCTCACCAGGTGCTCATGATGAGAGGTGGGAGAAGAGAAGATGAGAATGGGCGATGTAGTCAACAGAGAGTCAAGCATAGCATTCACATAGTGGCTGGCTTATTTGGCTGGATCCATGAGACTCTTACCCATCTCTCATGTTTTCCACCATGAGAGTTTCTTGTTGAGAATCATCTCAGTCCTTAGATATAAAAGCTTTTGCAGAAGAAGGCTGACTGTCACTGTAGTACTCTGAGTGAATAACTTCGTTTAGGGACATTATGTAATTCAGGGCTTAGGTTCAAAAGCTCCACACCCTTCTCTAACTGGTCTAAATGTGTAATCAAATTAACTACTGATGAGCTCTCCTGTGTTGCTGAGACAGTGATTTCAAGAAAACTGGTATATAGCAGTGCCCATGGCAGCTTTTGATTTTTAATTTAAAACTACATTCTCCCATTATAAATACATTGCAGCTGTAGCTTAGCTCCTCTGCCCCTCCTCGACTTCTCTCTCCCAGAACCACTCTCCCTACAGTGTTCTCTTCAGAAAAGAGCAAGCCTCAAAAAGACAACAGAACAGGACAAAACAAGATGCAGTAAGAAAAGGCAAAAGCTCTCGTATCGAGACAGGTCTTGGCAACCTAATAGGAGGAAAGGAGAGCAAAGAGCAGGCAAAGAAGTCAGAGATACACCTGCTCCCACTGCTAAGAGTCGCACAGAAACACCAAGTTAACAGTCATTATATATATCAAAAAGATCTGCTGTAGACTCATGCAGGTCCCATGCTTGGTCCTTGTTAGCTTTTATTCTAATCTTTCGTGGATCACTTAGACACAAACACGGTCTTTCCCAACTGGTGACTAGTAAAATGCGTGAGGGCTGGTGATTGGAGGGGTTTATTTATGGGGTTTGCACTGGTTAACATCCTCTTAAATGAATTTTTTGCATGTATGAATATGTCGGGATAACCAGGAGCAGTCACACTGCTGGGTACATTCAGTTTTGCTGATGATAATAAGCTCAGGAACAAAGCCAGAGCACCTGACAACTGACTGACTCTACCTATTGTTGGGAATTTCGTTTCCCCCCCCCCCCGAGTTTTTTTGTTTGTGTGTTTTTATTTTAAACCATGGAAATCTCAGTCCAGATATCAGTGAAAGAAGGGTTTTCAACACTAATTGCAGTATTTTTCTGTTTCTCACAGAAAAAGCAATACTTTAAGGAGAACAAAACAGAAATACGCACCTTATAGCCAGTTTATAACTTATTTTTCTTTGTTCTTTTTCTTTGGGTAGGTGGAGTTCTACATGATCTGGTTGCCAGTAGTTCTGACATTTGAATTTTTGTATATTTTTTACTAAATTCAGGTCCTAAGGTGTCATGATAATTTTTAAAAACAAAAAATAGATTTATTTAGAATTACACATGTATTTAACTGGATAAATATTAGCTACTTGTGTTTATTTAGCAAATAGAATGCCTTTATTTTTATAATTTCCTCAAGAAAATAATTAACTAAATTTGTTTATAAATTGAGACCACTGTAACATAACCCTCTAAACCATAGAGACTATCTAGAAAAAATTACTGTTTCCAATGGAGAATTTTAGGAAAATTACATAACATCATGACTTAAATATACAATTTACATTATAACTCAATCAGCTTTTATAAGCATCTGTTATATACACAGGAACATTAAATAACATGAGAGACATATAGAGTGGACTTTACAGCTAAGAGGTTGTCATCTTGCCTTGTCTGTAAGGCAACAAATTTCCATAAAGAAAATAAAGAATGATTGTGCCTGTATATGTGTTGGGTATTCATCCAGTTGGGGTGTGTGTGTGTGTGTGTGCGCGTGCAGTTTTCCCGCTCTTCTTGTACTATGAGAAATAAGCATTTATGTAAATGTTGAGAGTTTATTTCCATTTCATCTCAGTTACTAGGTCCTGGAATAATTGAGAAGTATTTGTTTCTTTTGTGTACAATTTATTTACATATAAAGTAGCAGTGTCAAGCTTAGTAGCAATTTAGCCTTCGGAGTCCTACACACTTACAATTTCCTTTGACAGTTGTTTGCCTGTGGCTAGCAGCAGTACGCGAGTGTGGGTAAGGGAGAGTGGTGTTAGGTGCTGCTGAGATTATGTAGGTGTGAGATGTTGACTCCCTGCAGAGCTAGGTTTGGGGAGACAAATCAAACATACTTAAGCAGGAATTCAGAAAACCCTAACCTGGGATGCCTGGGGTTTAGTTTTCCTTTCTATGAAATAAGAATAGAAAGAAAACCCACTCTTTAAGTTCGGTTATTATATTTGTTAATCCATGAAATTATTTACACAGTGTTTGTCAACTTTCAGCCATTAATAAGAATCAGAATCTCAATGCTTCCAATCCAAGAGAAAATAAATTGTGACTAGAATTGGCAAGAGTAATGAAGCCACAATTATAGACACTGAAGTATGTCTCCTGGAGAATCATCATCTTCTTTTTATCCTGACTGGCCTTGAGGAGCACTGATGACAGAACATGCAGAAGTCTAAAGCAGTTTTGAGGCTGGCATTTCATCTCACAGTTCCCCCAGATCTGGCCTCTGTGATTCCTGAGCTAAAAGGTTTTAAGAAAAGAAAGTTACTCTAATCTTGTATACTATTATTTTACTCATTGATAATTATTCCATATGGTTATATGTCTTCAGTGGTAAAACACTGTATTTGAGGGTACAAAATGGATTTAACATTCTTTCCTTTGAATATATTGAGTGTAGAAACCATGTGGGTTTCGTTGGGTCTTAGTTTCCTCTCTTATGAAATTAGCTTCAATAGTCCAGAAACAACCTGGCATATAAAACTCAGAGTCTGTGAAGATTCTGTTTTCTTGTTCCTGAAATATGAAATGGCTGAATCACTTCTTTCTCAATGGATGCCATTGGCTGGCTAATGCCTCATGCATACTCTGCAGCAGAAAAGAAAGAATTTTTTGAGCTCTCAGTTTGAAGGAAACAACTGAAACACTCACCAGATGTTAACAGAGCTGTTCTCAAGCTTCAGACCTACCATTATGGAACACACTTAGATCAAATTTTAAAAGCTAAACAAACAAAAAAAATCACTGAGAACAGGTGACCTTATAACCTTTTCTATCAGCTTGAATATGAGTTATTAATTAAACAAGGAAGAAGGGGGCACTAATTATTTCCTAAATAGAACAATTAGTGTTCCTGAATATATGAGTAAAAGGCTTCATTAAGAAAATAATCAAATCATGTTTGGACTGTAGTGCGCTATTTCTGTGAAATTGTAAATTGCCTTTTGAAGTTTGAGCTTGATCTTGGAACAAACAAAAATTTTCTATTCTAAATATTTGGATTACTTAAGGCCTGAGCGATGGGAACAGTGAGAGAAGAAAGGATTTTTTTTTTTCTGGATCTAACGGTAGAATCTTATTTTGGTGAAAGAGAGCCTTATCCATTAGTGGAAATATTCTAAGAATTAAGTCTTTGCTGAATAGGCTTCTATGGAGTTCCCTGAGCAGAGGGTGAAATTCTAGTAGCTCAAACTGAAGAGATAGCATAAAGAACATTGAAGAACCTGACCAGGTAAAGCTATGCCTCGTTCTTGTATTGAATGTATTCAAACTAATGGACCTATAGTCCTGTTCTTTATTGCTTTTCCCTGTGTCATCAAAGAGGTTGCTTCAGATCTTTTGAAAGGTTCCGTAGGCCCAGAGGCTTCTGACTAAAGTTGGAATTATATATGAAGATTCTGAACTCATTTCTTGTGATTGCAAGGTCTATCTTTACCAGGGAAAGCATTTTTTGTTCCCATCTCTCCTGCTGACTACATATGCATTAGACCTAGTTTTTTATCAGTAGTATTATGCTCATGTTATGATAGGATCTTTCCTAGGACATTTCCATATAGAATGTTAAAGCTTGCCAGAAATTAATCTTGGAAATATATCTTAGGAATTTTGGTTAATAATGATTTAATACACTGTCTCCCTGACCCGTTGAGATCAACTTGGACCAGCACTAGGTAGAACACAAACTGTCTTTAATTTTTTTCAGGAACCATATGCATTTATATGAGGAACCAGGTTATTGGCCTGGATGAGCTAATGAGTAAAACTACAGACTACATGGATGTACAGTTCCATTGCATGTCACGGCTGCTACTCTGTGTTGTGTGTATTATGATATACTTGTATTTAGAATATAATAATAAATATTCAACGTGTCTTGCATCTTTATACTATACGGTAGATGAAAGAGACGAATAGAAAGAAGGGTTTATGTGTTATAGTGATGTTATTTATAAAAGGATACAGATTGAAATATTTTCAAATTTTCTTTGACAATGACCTATATAGAACTGAAAAACATTCATAAAACAGTGTTTACCCTACCTACATGCACGGACAGGTGTTTTGTACAGACATATTTTTAAATTTGAACACTAGTGTCGGAAGAAATTATACAGATTCAATAACCACCTAATGGATCATGTAAGAGCATGAGTGGCCTGGGAACAAAGGAAGATGCATTTTTGAACTCTTATTGGGAAATAACAAGGGAAGATAATGAGTGAGTGCATCTCTCCTCTTTCCTCCTGAGAGATAAATCTAATGATGTAAATATTCGTAGTAAAAAATTATCAAAAGAATATTTGTTCTAAAAGAGAGAGAGTAGTGCACAAGCATATCTAAAATTGTATTTTCTAAGACATGCATTCTGAGTTTTGTCTCACACAGATATGCCAACAGTTTTTGATTTATCAAGAATATATGGTAAAAATGCATGCAAATGATGCTACTGGCATAAACTTGGGGTCAGATGGAGAATTTAAGGACTATTTCAAGAACTATTTATTTTGGAAGTGATCCAGTATTCTAGTACTGCGATAGCCATGATAAAAATTAGAAGAATATTTCAGAGGCAGCCAACAACCCTGAGAGGTGAGAGAAATTTTAAAATCGAGGATGACTTCCGAGGTTCTGTCCTGGCCCTGTAGATAGATTGATGGGAACTTTAATAGAAGAGACAGACAGATAAATCTGAGTGGGAAACATGGTAGATTCAAGTTTTATATAAAGTTAAATTTTTATATACCTGTGTGGGAGACAGAGCCAGTGTGAAAATCAGGCATTTTGACTTCTAAACCTTTTTGCCTATAATGTTAGTAATTTTTTTTATCAAAATAGTATTTCTGTGTGTTAAAGATTATGAACACAAAAATGAACTTTAAAGGCATGAAAATAGAAGGGGAACTAAGGAAGGGTAGCAGGGCAGTGGGGATAAGAGTTCAAGAAAAGTGGGAATTGGGTGTGGTCAAAGTGCATGATGGGATTGTATTAAGCAACAATGAAACCGTTATTTTTTTTACTTTATCTACACATACAAAATGGTCAAAAAAATGGAATTGCTCCACAATAGTCTATCACATTGATGTATTATGAATTATGTAAGTATCCCCCAATATTTATACATAGAATTCTAAGTTCTCCGCTATCACACCGGATGCTGTGGTGAATCCAGTGCTCCTCAAAATCGGTCTATTTGCATATACCCAATTCATTCCTTTGGAAAAGCTCTTAACAATCAAGTTTTCTTGGGTCAAAAGAACAGAAATATTATCAGCTTATGACAGAAAGACAGGTTTACAGTGAATATTCTCCAGAAACATTGGACAAATATCAGCATACCTACTAAATTTATAGCACTTCCTATTTCATTGAACCCCATCCATCTTTATGTGTTACCTGAAAAGTATGGTTAGAATGTTATCAGATTTTAAATTTTATCTTTTAATATTCTAAGGATGATTTTTCTATTAATTATAGTTTTCTTATTCTTATCACATAATGGAAATTCTATGAATTATCCATTATATTCATTGAAAGCTTTTTTTTTATTTGAATCTTATTTCTCATTGAATTTTTCTATGTTTATTTCATCTTACATTACTATTAAATTTCTATGCTGGGGCTATATACTAGGGATGTTATTTTGTCATATTAATATCAGGTAGGTCTTACGTTCCTTTGACTAGCTTAAATCTTAAATTTTTTCTTATGACTTTTGTGAATTTTAAATTTCCATGAGACCCAAAACTGTATTTTTATGATTCTTTCATTCGTTTTATACTGAAAATCACTAATCCAGAGGGTTGCATTTGCCGTTTGTCTGTGTTTCATATAGTTAGTGTTAATTTGTGTTTGCCTCTTCAATACAAAATTGTGATTAGTATTTAGCACTGCTGACTGATATTCTAGGCTGCCTGACCACTTCCCCACTGCCCTGCAATCATTCTCTTGGCTCTGGTGCATGCTCCCCAGGAGTTTTCTTCTCAGTAGTCTCTTCCTTCTTTTTTGTTTTTCTCATGGGGATGTAAACATCTCATCCTCTCATGTGCATTTAAGCAAATCCTATATGTATCTTACCTCTTACTACTGGGGTTGCTTTTCTGAGCAGTTACTGTATCCCCATTTCCAAGTCACGTATTTCTCTACTTCAATATTTGTTTAGACTGTTATTTTAATCAAGATTTTGAAATCACCTAAATTATTTAGATTGTTTTAATAATAAGATACATGCTTTTCATCACTGGAAGTGCAATTTCATTGTTAAATTCCTAGCTGATACCTTTATAATGGGCTTATGGGGAATATTGGATGTCCTCAGCTGCTCTGAGTGACTGATGTCACCTGAGCCCAGTGGTCATCAGAAACCTCTGTGCTCTTAGGGGAGACTTTTGTGTGATTCATCTTTTCTTTATCTCAGTGATAATTCAAACCTATGGGAACACCTGAAAACACGCTTGGTGGTGATTGGCTATCAAATGGGATGCATCATCCCATGTGACTCTGAAACCCCATGGAGACCATTATCTGACTTGTGAGAAGATTTCCAATGGTTCTTTCAGGGCACATAAAATGACACTCAAGTGAAAAGGGATGAAGGTCGGAAGGGAAGGTTGGCAGGGTTCTTCGGATGTCACTAGAGCAGGGCTTGTAGTAGAGACTACCACATATAGGGCAGAAGTAACTGCTCAGGAAATACTAGAATGGCCTCTTTTGAACAAACCTAGCTTCTGTTTGTGCCCACTTTTATGGGATTATGTCAGAAATTAACTCCTTTGTTGGGGGAAATAGCCAAAAATGAAAGGCAATTCTAAACCAGAAGAAAATACAGGTTTTGACAGCTTATTCTGATTATAGCATTTTCCTGCCGCATTCTTTTTGATTGAGACCTTTCACCTCCCACTCAATAAAGCATCCACTTTTCTCTGAATGTAGACAAACAGGAGGATTAATGAGAGATGTATACCAGTGCTTACACTGTCACAAAGACCTAATCTAATTAAATATTTTTTCCAAAGAGTTCATTTCCAAAAGTTTCATTGTTATACGGAACAGCTTTCCGTATAACAATGAAACGCAGAACAGAGGCTCAGAATTCTTAAACAGAAGGCTTTTCTAGAAGCCCAGATAGATACCTTCTAGGATGATAAATGATGTGTAGAGCAAAGGAAAATTAAATGTAAATGATTCAGAACCATTGTTTAAATTTCCCTGAAGAAGCAAATGCAGAGGCCAACAGAGAATATGCACTTGGCTGTGTGCTCTGTTTTCTTGTCCTCAGGGAGATGTGTTGCACGGTTTAGTCTCAAGTCTTCATTTGAAATGACAAACTCTTGGAACAGTGAGTTCATGGAGAGCCTCAAAAGAAGTCCCCCTTCCAGGATCAGAGCCATGGTTTAAACATATCCAGAGAATGTGTGATTGTAGATAAGACTTTCATATTAGAAGTAGTAACAAGCAAGCTTTTCAGAGATGTAAATTCCTTGAACTCACAAAGTTGAGTCTAAAGTTTTACCTAGCTCCTCAATGAAGGTGGCACTTTCTTTTCCTCCCAAGTCATAACAGTCATCCATAACAAAGAACGTTTAAATATTCAAATAGTGTTCTGTATTGTTTGGTTTACTTGGAAATTGTCTTCAAATATTTTATTTATGTGACTAAAGAAAAAGCTATCTTACAAGTATAGAAGACCGTTCATTTAATGCACATGCCAGTGCTCATGCTAATGGCATGTGTGCATATATGTAAATGCAAATCCATCCACATGTATATATAGTTCTGCTCCTTTCTACCACTCCTTGTTTTCAGGCCTTCCCTCTTCCCCTCGAACGCAGCCCATTCTTACTTGTACAGAGAATTGATCCCATAGCTATGAAGACTCTGCCATTGAGTTAAAACTTTAAACCTGTATGCATTTAATTTATTATTTAAAAATATTCTTTACACAAAACTTTTAAGTTATTGCTTAGATACCTGAAAATCAGTAAAGTTAACATTCAGGAGTTTATTATTTTGCAATTTCATAAATGAGAAAACTGAGTCTGTGGGAGATAAAACAGCCTTCACATACAAACCCAAGCCTGTCTGAACTCACATTACAGACTAACCTTCATTGGATAGATTATCCAGATAGTTAACAGTGACTTCAGACTTTTCAATCCACATTCAAAGATATGTGTTCCATTTTGATTCTAAGATGTAACAGAGATATATCTTTCAGTTTTGTTTTCAAAATGATTTTAAATTTAGATCCCATGCTGGAAAGTCACTAGGGAATTTTTAATAATCCTTATATTAGTTTTTCAATCAGCAAATTATGTTTTTTTTCTCAGAATGACAGTTCCCTTGTCATTTATTTTCACTCTTTTTCTGTTGGTCCAATAGGCTTTTTGTGAACATAATGAGTTTTGAAAGAAATGGTGTGATATATTAATTAACCACGCTAATTAGCTTGAAGAGCCTTGAGTTTCAAATCCCTGAGTGTATATATTATTTCTGAAAATACTTATTGGGAAATCTTGTTTGAGATGGTTGGACAGAGGAAAAGGCATCTAAGCCACGCTTATTGAGAGAATAAAGTCGTGCTATTAGAAATCAGTGGGAAAGATTATAGGGCATTAAATTCTCAGAGCCTCGCTTTTTTTACAGTTTTTTGTACAGTTTTCCAAATGCACACATAGTTCATGCAAATTACACAGCATGGGCCAGAGGTTAAAGCCACTTTTCTCTAATGCTCAAACATGCTTAATGAAAGTCAATTTTCTATATAGCAGTTGTTCCAGACACCATTTTGGGAGCAGCAATTTTTCCCATGCCATACGTTGTAGTCAAGTAACTCTCGGGATTTGGACTGCATTTCCGTAAACAGGAAGTGACATGATGGTGATGAGGTGTAGAGCACTGTATCTCACTGGCAACCAAACACGGGAAAGAGAGAAACTTCATTAAATGAGTGAGCGTTGGCTCTCCTGGCTCCTCATATTGCTTACTCAGCACTGGTTTTGTGTTTATAATGAGCCCTGTACTCCAGCAGCCTGCAGTCTTCATGGAGACTTTTGAAGGTGTGCAAGAGATGATGACATCCTGGGTATTGGGGCAAAGGATAAATAAATATTGTGGGGATGGAGGCTAGAAATTTTCTGATATTACAGGAGATACAAAAGGAACCTGAATAAATAGATGCCCCAATCCTGTAGGAGCACAGGATGTGTGCTTCTGTTTCTTCACGGTGTTGGTGGAACTTCCTTTGGCATGCACATGCCTTGTGTTTGGTTACCTCAACCACCAGCAGGAAGCAGAGGAACTTCCTTTCAAATCCTTCCAATGCAGAGCAAAGGAGACCCACATTTTCTTTTTGGAAAGATTTTCTTTTTTTTTTTTTATTTCAGTTTTGTTGAAATATAACTGACAAACACCAACTTCATACTTCAGGTGTACTTAAAATATATAATGTGGTGCTTCAATCTGCATCTGTTTGGCCACCTTCGTGAGAGTTCACCGTAATATTCACTGTCCCAACATTTAACAGAAAGAGATGAGATCTTAGCATATTACCTCCAAACAAACCTCTTTTCTATGAATACATGAAAGTATTATACATTTGTAAAAACTGACCTAATATACAGATTTAAAGGAAAAACTATATAACTATTTTCACCCTCCACCCTAAATATGTTCGTATTTTTCCACTTATACTGAAACCTTGCTAGTTCTGGAGGATGCTCTGCAGGGGTCACTTTTATGAGGTGCGCACTGATGGACACACTGGTGAGAACACCATTCACCTGGTCATCTGGGTGAGGAACTCTTCAGAGCTCTGGGCAGAGTTCAGTAGGTGGCCTTGCTGGCAGGGAGCCCTAGAATGGTTATATTCACTACCGCTCCTGTCACCAGCTTGTTTCATGAACTTTAGTAAGACACTTCTCTGCTGTCCTTGGTACACGGATGCTTCTAGAGAAGGCAAATTTCCATGTGTGTGAGGAAAGGACTTTTGAAAAGAGGATTCCAGCTCTACACTTTGGAAATGTGGTGTGAGCACTTTAGTGGACTGGGTCTTTGGTAACTACAGCTCACAAACCTAGCTCTCAAGACTTGATTTTGACTCACTAATCTCTGCCACATTACTGTTCCATGGCCACAAATTGCACCACCACCAATGAACCTTGCTCCTTTATAAATGACACTTATTTTCTTACAAAAATACAGTTTTCCCATGGCTACCTCCTATACTTTTATAGTGAATGAAAGCAGCTATGTCTATAAGAGAACTTCAGCAAAGCCTTTTTTTGGGGTTGCTGAACTCTATGTTAACACATCACATAAGTTGCTTTCAATCTATACAACGGTATAATTAGCCCAGTTTTTTTCATTTTTTGTTTTGTTTGTATTTTTAGATAAAGAGATGCAGACATTATAGTATGTCCTAAGTCATACATAGCTCTGCTACATGATGGATATAGGATTTGGGTATAGGAATTTTTTTTCATAGTTTCTGTACTTTTTCCCTGGCAGACACAGAAAAGCCAAGAGCAGAGATGTTAACTTGAGACTCGTCCATCTATGAAGCTCTTATACCAGATCTTCAAGTTATTGACTCCCCAGCAGACTTCAACTCCATGCATTTATTTCTAGTTTGCCCAGTTTCTCAGCGGTAGTGAGAATAGCAGTGACTGCACGATCTTTGAAGGTGGGCAGATCTATTTCCAAGGCTCCTCCTGCTGGGAAACAGCACTGCCTTTCCAAGCAGCCTCTGTCAATCCTTAGGGGAGCACAGCAGGGTGTGTAAAGGAGGGACAGCTGTGTGTGTGGCAGTCCTGGGATCCTGGGCAACTGTTCCACGGTCATAAATGAGACCACCCTGCCACAGGCATTCTGATTTAGTTGCAGTCATTGGGCTCCCCACTGCCCACAATGTGTTGTGGAAGAAAGAAGTTTGCTTATTTTCGTGTGGATCAGATTTCACAGTGTAATCATATCCCTTTGCTAATAAGCATAGTGACTCTATACTTACATGGTTGGGTAACCTGCAGAGACCCAGGTGTCATCAGCTCATGATTAAACTTAGGGAAAAGGTAGAGACGTCATGGAAACGAATGCACCAACATGATCGGAAAAGAATAACAACAAAATCTTCTTTCACATCAACTGCCTTAGCATAATGATCCCCTATTACATTAGCCAAAAATATTGGTTATTCCTTGTGCCCCTTCTTTTCTGCCTCAGTGAAGTCAGAAATCCCTGACTGTTTTCAGTATTACTGCTCCTTAGGCAAAGCACAGTATATCATATGAAGTGAGCAGTCACTGTCATTGCCTTTCTTACCCTGTTTGAAAATGTTTCCTCCTTCATGAGTCTTATATCATGATCCCATTCAGTCTGTGCTAGAGTAGAATAACTTAATGCGACATGTTGATGCAGTCATATGGAAGAGCATCATATATCTTTGAAGGCCTCTGTGTTACACATATGTTGTTGTTTGATTCTCAAACCAATAATTTAAATTAATATTTCCAGTTGGAAGATGAAACAGCAGAAGTTTGAAGACTAGTAGGTGTATTTCTGGAGGTGCTATAACAGTTTATGAGAGACAAAATCAATTTGTAAGCTCTTGACGTCTTTCCCTTAGATTTTTCTTTTCCCTCACCTGAAACATGAATCCAAGTGGAAATTCGAAGGACCCCTATAGACCAGGCTGTCCTTGAATTCACAGAAACCTGCCTGCCTCTGCCATGGGATTACAGACATTGGTCACCATACTTAATCTCAGACTGATTATTTTTAAGGCAAGCCATCATACATATAGTTTGAGCAGGAAAGAGTGAGCCAAATCTAAACCTCTGATATAAACGTGTAGATTGAACACATTCAAGGAGGTGGAATGATTGGACATGGGTGTGGAGCTGTAGTAAGTCAAGGGCTGTCAGGGATGAAGAATTCTTCCTGATTCCCCCTTCCGAGGGCTGTGGTACATTGGCAGGCTCCTTATCAGCTTTGTTTTTCTTTCTTTCATTAGCTTTTGGAGAGATTGTGTAACGTTTTTCTTCACATTAAATCCACTCCTTCAACTCTTGTCAGCAAACCACTCTTCATACCCATTCAACTTCGTGTATTTTTGCTATTGTTTTTCTTTCAATCAATGAAAGCAAATTTGTGCTGTCTAATTATCCTTAGATATGTGGTCTTCCACAGGAGCCTGGCCATCTTCCCAGTGGTGATACCCATAGGAAAAACTGTCTCTCCCTCTACCAGCACCTGGCACTTGCTGGTAGCTAACCCCACCCAGGTCTTGGTGTGGATTAAGTGACCAGTTCTCATCTGACATGGACTTGTGCATGCTGTCACGTCTTTTGTGAAATCTTTGTGCAGCTTCCCTGCTGGTTCAGGAGACAGTTTCCTTTTGGTCTTCCATTACTCCTGGTTCTTATACTCTTTATACTCCCTCTTCTGAGCCTTGGGAGAAGGGTGAGTGGTACCCTTTAGAGCTGAACATTTTGCATTTAAAAAAATTTTTAAATTCATTTTACATACCAGCTACAATTCTCCCTCCCATCCATCCTCCTGCTCTCCCCTCCGTCTTTCCCCTCCCCCATCCATTCCTCCAAAAGCATAAAGCCTCCTATGGGGAGTCTAAAGAGTCTGGTACATTCAGTAGAGGCAGGACCAGGCCCCTCCCCTCTGCAGCAAGGTTGAACAAGGTATCCCCCCTAAAGAATGTGCTCAAAAAACCCAATTCACGTACCAGGAATAGATCATGATCCCACTGCCAGCGACTCCCACAAACAGACCAAGCAACACAACCGTCTCTCACAGCATTCTGCATTCTTTTTTATTTTTAAATTAAATTCTTCTAATTTTAGTTGTTTGCATAGGAATGTGCTACACATTCTTTTCACACTCCTCTTCTACACCCCCCTCCCCTTCCATGCTTCCCTGCCCTCCATGCTTCCGATTTATTAAGGAGTTCTTGTCTTTTTTCCCCTTTTGAGGTAACTCCATGTATATCTCTTAGGGTCCTCTTTGTTATCTAAGTTCTCTGGGATTGTGGCCTGTAGGCTGGTTGTCCTTTGCTTTCTGTCTATTATCTACTTACGAGTGAGTATGTTTTATATTCTGCATTCTCCTAATCTTTGTTCCTGAGCATAGTTTGGGAACTGGTTGTCAACAAATGTCAAAAGCTTGCCATACTCAGACGATCTCCCTAGATTGAAATGCTTTTCTTGCATGAGGAGTGATTAGATGGAATTAAAATATTTAGATTATTTATCAAAGACACTGGTTGAAATCCAATGGGTGCCATGTTGCATTTGGATATAGTGTCATGATTAGGCAACTCTCCTACATTTCTGCATATATCGTATTTTACTAAGATACGGCTGTGTAGAATCTACTTAATGTGATTGCTCTACTGTAAGATGTGACTGTTTTTTCACCCAGCTTTCGGAAAATGTATTACAGATGCATGACAAGGGGATGTGTGTGGGATGGCTCCAGAGGGACAGCTAATGCCAGACTCAAATCTGTGTATCAGCTTTAAGGCTGCCAACATGGTGCTATGTGTCAACAGTTCAACTCCCCAAATTCTTGGCATAAACCCCAGTAAGTCAAAATCAAATATGCTTTATGAAGCATACATATTGCCTGGTAGTTGGAACACGTATGCACATTCAGTTTTGTGCAAATTAAAATCTGCTCTGTCAACTATGGATGCTTTAGAGTCAGTGACAGACTCTTGGTAAGTGGCTGGTAGATGACTGGTAGAATAATTAATTGCCTTGGAGTTCTTTGCATACAATTTAGGAAGCTGAAATATTCCACTATTCAGCCTAATATATAAAACAAAACAAAACCCAACTTCTCCATCTGTGCTGTAAGGGTGACAGTTGCACGAGTCACCATCGTGTTAAAAAAAAGCAGTTAAATCAATTAGGAAACTTAAAGGTTTTATTGACACATGTCGATGCTTTTAAATGATGATGGCACATAAGATCAAGCTGATGCATTGTAGTTAAGTCTTCTGGTGATATTTATTATTTATACCTAGTGAAAAGGGCAAGAGATGTACAAGCTTAATACACTTTTACCTTGCAAACTGCTCAATTTAGTGGGACAAGAATTAAAACAGTGTGAACGAATAATGGAGTCTGTTTACTAAATCATCTTTTTAAAGTAGTTTTCAGAGTTTTTACAAGTTTGCTTATATGTGTGAAAGGAGCTTGTTACAATACTGCCTCTTCTAGATTGCTGATAGGTGCCGTGTTTACAGTCAGTGGTAGTGGATTATTTATTTTAGTGTGCTACATTATCTCAAATGACATATTGATACTCAAATTTGTGTGTAAAATACAGAAAGATTGAGAAAAAAGATTGTAAAATGGAAAAAGCATAAGGTTGACTTATAGCCTATTATCTTTGGCAGGATTGAAATAAAACTATGCACTACAGATAGCATCCTACCTCTGGTATGAAAATTTAGGGTGGATATGTCATTATTCTTTAGAATTGTCTCTAATTTTAGAAGGGTGTTCATTTTCTTTGTAACTTTGGAAAACTGTTTGTCTTTATTGGATTGTAGATGGCAAAACCAGATCAATGGTAGACAGACTTAAAAAGGAATTAAATTAGACATCTCCTCAGTGACTTCTCTTTCCATTTCTTCTCAGAATTACTATCTAGGTTCTTGCTATGAGATAGGTAGTGTGGTGCAGGAATATCCTTGAAACTAATGGAGTTAGGATAAATTTATAACAGCTTCTAACTTCAATATTCTTATCTATGAAATGACAACATGGGATACTCATCTATAGCAGTCAACGAACCCATAGTTCTTTCTTCAGAATAAATAAAATGACATGGAAATCCAGTGTGATGATGCACACATAGAGTTAAACACAACAAGTATTTCTCAAATGCATTATCTCATCCTTGAATGACCTAGGTTTGTGTATCTCAAATTGTAACAACAATGAACTCATTAAAATGCAAATTCTCGAATCAGAAACTCTAGAGGACAGGGCACAGCATTCAGTTTTAACCTCCATATCCATCTTTACAGAATAAAGTTTGAAAGCCTAGTGGCTCAGGTGAAGACATGAAAGTAAGGTTTCCAGATCATTCATGCCAGGAACCTCTTACAACTGAAGATTTATGGCTCTCAACCAAGAACTACTCAATCCAAATTTCTAGGGTTGATAATTCTCTGTGTTTTGGCCAACTCTGCCCGAAAATCTAAAAGTTTGAGAAAACTACTGTTCTAGAAAAGTGGTTCTCAAAATGAACTACATGGTAAAAATCACTCCAGGGAGTTTTTAAGAACAATACAGATGGCTTATCTCCAAACAGCCCAATTTCCTAGTTTCTAATATGCAGCCAACATTGAGAATTACTGGACTACGTTATCTTTAAAAGCCCTGCCAGATTCAGGTTCATGATTTTCACATTAGTCTTGTTTCCCCAGTGTGTATTTGAGTTTTCGATCCGTGACATACTTCCTAATCGACACTGCTTGTTTGTATCACCCAGCGCGTATCCCACCACTCTGCCGATGATATCTTATGGAGAATGCCTCATTGGCTGGATCTTGCACATTTTATGAGACTATGGGTTAAAACAAATGCACTGTGAGAAGTTAACTTCTAAACCCTAGCATCAGGAAGACGGGTTCAAATGGATCACCCCTTTTTCACAATCCATCCCTGCCTTTCTTGTGTGGTGTTGAATGACACCAGTTTTTTTTTTTTTTTTTTACTTTTATTCTTTCATTTAAATGTTTTTTAAACTGTTATTTATTTATTTAACTTTATTATGTTCGTTGGTGTGAAGGTGTCAGATCTCGTGGAACTACATTTTCAGACAGTTGTGAGCTGCCATGTGGGTGCTGGGAATCGAACCCGGGTCCTCTGGAAGAGCAGTCAGTGCTCTTAACCGCTGAGCCATCTCTCCAGCCCCTTAAATGTTTTTTATATAATATACTAGATCATATTTCCCCTCTCCAAACTCCTCCCAGATCCACTTCCCCATTTATTTACCTAACTTCATCTCCCCCCCCCAACTCAAAAATGAAGCAAAAAACCCCACCCAAATAAATGAGCTAATAAAAATCCAACAGCACAAAATTTAGCAAAACGAAACAAAAATACAAAGCCCATCTTGTAGTGGTCAACTTCTTCTGGATGTGGGACTTGTCATGGAGTAGATGGAGTCTGGTTGATATTCTCCGTGGCATGCCGTTTGAGAAAATAGGTTTTTCCTTTGGCAGTTGGTACTAATTACAAATAGATTCTTGGTCAGAAGGGGATTATATGTCTACCTCTCTGTTTTCAGCACTGGAATTTTGTCTGGTTTGATCCTGTGTAGGCCGTGTATGTGCTTTCACAGTTTCAGTGAGTTCCTATGTGCATCAGGCCTGCCGTGTTTGGAAAAAGCTTGTTCCTGAAAGTCATTCACCACTTCTGAATGTTCCCATCTTTCCGCCTCTTCTTCAACACAGATCTCAGAACCTTGTGGCAGGGAGATTGCAAGGATATCCTGTTTTGGACTGAGTGCCCCTCGGTTGATCAGACTGCATACTGTTCAGTTGTGAGTGTCTGTGTTAATTACCATTTACAACAAGGAGTTGCTTCTATGAAGGGTATTGAATGACACTCTCATCTGAGTATCAACCTAGTGAGGTCGCTATGATCCCTGGCAGAATGTAATTCTGCTGATTGGTAGAGATTCAAAAGAATAAAGATGGGCTAAAGGGACTCTGGGGAAAAAAAAACTAAGGGAACTCTGGGTCTACACCAAGAGGCTGAGGTGGCAACAACTGATGAGTTTTAATTCATTAGATAATTTCTTGTAACTATTTTTTCAAAACATAGAGGCAGACTCAAAGAGACAGGAGATTTTAGAGGCTAGACATTACAAATTTTTTCTTGCAACATCCCAAAGCACTTTTGTAATGATAAATACCCGTGCTAAGCTCAGTATAATTGACACTGTTTTCCAATAAAATCTGGCGTGCAGAAAAAGTCCAGGATTTCTAATCATAAGGGTTTTTAAGCCAAGGTTTGGGTTGAAGCCAACAGCATCAAGCAGAGGGAAGCCAGAATGAGATGTTGCTAGTGAAGGTTTGTCTTAAAATAGTTAATGAAAAATTTTGAGAGCTGTGATGATATTTGACAGATTGGAAACTCACTTTGAGAAACATACTATCCTCCTTTCAATTCTCAGACACTCAGCCTGAGGGTAATTCTTCAGAAATAAAATACACAAGGAAACAGAAGTGGGAGAATCAAAACCGTAGGACATCCATCAGCAGTGTGAGCCAAGGTTACTGAGGCAGTTAAACAGACAACAATCTTTTGTGTTTGTTTTCTGTTCATCAAGGCTACCCACCTGAGCTTGGAGAGGGTAACGCCACAATTAAGGACAGGCATGTTATGGTGGGGGGATGGTAAAATAGAGATCAAAACATTGTACCCTGATGTTTGGATTGAAATCTTCTATTGACCAGTCAAGAGACATTTATTGATTCTGAAAACAATGATACTGTTATTCACCAAGCAATCATGGTCACCAGACTCCTGAGACCAGCAGTGAACTATTTCCTTCTGTGAGAAAAGCCTGTGGCTTTGCCTGCAGCATTGCTAGACATGTGGGCTATGGTTTCAGGTGGCTTATTGGGCTGTGTGCTGTTGCAACCATCGTCAAAGGGATGAAAGAACATTTCCCCTCATCACTTTAGGAAAGGTACAGATACTCAGATCATTGACAACATCTGGAGAAGAGTTAACGGATGGGTAGACTAGTTGGCTGAGTAAACACTCTGCAGCAGCTCCAAGCAGTCAGTAAAGAAACTAGTTGAGCTCTTCTTCCTACCTAGGTTCAGCTCAGTCTGGACAAAGGGTTCTCTTATTATCTTGGAAACTCAGAGTCAAGATTATTTCCTCAGATTTTGAGCACAACATTTGCTATGGCCACATTTCCTCCAGAGTTCTTGTACTTTTTATTCCATCTGTTTTGTGCCTTGCCTATCAATACAATATACCCATGATCCAGAGCTCTTAGGTTTCTCATAGTTCAGGCATTAATCTAGACATTTTCACAATTCATATAAGTCAGACTTTACATCCAGACAAACACTATGAAATTATTTCCCACAATATATATCTATGAGGGTCTAATCAACTACTTAGGGGAAGGCAACCAACTTTCAGTGTATTCTGAGAAAGAAAGAGAATTGCCCTGTATGGGTTGGGAAATCATTGTCCAAAATTTCAGGCCACCACCACTGAGGCTGATGGAGTTTGTGTTTTCATGCCAACTGAGTCCTTTCCAGGCTTCCCTGTGTATTCATTCTTCTAACAGCAAGAAAAACAAATGCTATCATTCTTACATATTATTTAATTTTCATGTTCATCTGTAGCACAGTGAATTACTACCTGCTTGCCTATGAACTTTAATAACAGTAAAACAATCCTGAGGACCGACTGTTATCCCCGAAAAGACATGAACTCCAAGGGTTTGGATAAGCTAGGTAATAAATTGTAAAGGATGGATATTCCCTCCCATTTTCCTGGTAATGGGGTTTCTCACAGGACACTGATTCCCAGAGTTACGTTATGCTAACTTGTTCCTCTAAACGCCATTCTTGACCCCTTTACAAGGGAAACCTGAAGGTTAATTAATAAAAGATTGTTAGTTCCTTAACATTGGCCTGTGATTTAGTCCTGAGGTGGCCAGAACATCTCCATCCTCATTAAGAAATGGCTCGGTGGTTCAATATTAATTCCCGTAGCTCTTACAATTCCCTTTGGGATTAATATTTAATCAACAGAGTAGTTGTCTTTTTATTTTACTGTAGAAAAATTTCAATAAAATAGAATAGGACATTATATTGTAATGAATGGAAAATACTGGCAAATTTTCATTTAAAATCAATAAGTTGAACCAGCAGTCATTTCATAACTGATGGGTCATCTCAATTTAATGAACAGTAACTAAAAACATATTAAACAAATGCCCGAGATGAGATGAGGAATGAAGGCATAGCAAGAGACTAATTATTAATTCCACTGGTCTGATGTTTCCTAAAGAGGGAGCTGGGTTTTGTGAAATCTCTTTGTCATTGCCCCAGATCATTATAATGGATATTCAGAAAAATCTCTACAGGTTAAAAAAATTATAAATAAGCTGTCATATATGAAATTAATACTGTTTTAGAGGGGAAATACACTATGCTTTGCTATTGGTGGTTTCTTCCGAATGAATGATGATTTTTCACAAGAAATTATGTATGTTTATTATTTTCTATTTGTTAAGATTTTTATAGTCCTTTGCTAAGGTGAGTCTGCATCAAAATCATTGTGGGAGTTCGCAAAACATAGTCCTCTGGGCCCCTTTCCCAGATTCTGGTTCAGTATTGTGGAGTAAGAGCTTTAGCATTTGCATGCGTTAGTTGTTAGGTCACCAGTGCTGAATTCTACATGCTTTCCTTAGATCTGCTACATACAGCATAGATCTAACTCTTCAATCTATTTAATGGTTTTCATTATTTTGATATAAGTGATTTTTTTTCCTGGAACATGTCCCCATCTATAGAAAGCACTTGGAGAACATTTGATAACTTCATGGATGATACCAGCCTGGCACAGGCTCATTTTCCCATTACTTTTCCCACAGAATGATGGCTTGGTGGAGGAGATTCACAGAGATCCTCCACAGGATAGGACAGCAGGCCAGTTTTTAATGTTGGTTTATTTTTTCCTTCATGGAATGACATCAAAGATCCTTTCAGGCTAACATCCTTGGAGATGCTAGCTTGACTGTTGCTAGCCAGAGTTGCTTTAGCTGTTTTTCTCTTGTATTTTGTTTGTTTTTTGTCTTAGCCCCTTTCATAGTAAGCAGGGATATTGTAAGATCATCTACTCCCATTAAACCAAACCAGTGGTACTGAATCTGGTTTTATACCTTTCACTTATAAAATATTTTTGTTCTAATTAATTCCTTCATCATATTTGCATCAAAGTAAACTATTTTCTAGCTGGTTCTGGATACATCTGTCAATGCTGAACATTGAACATCCATCAGTATTGCTTTATAACAATAAAATAATTTAACAAAAAGAGTTGAATAGGTTTGGGTAGGAGTAGGAACAGGAACACACCACAGATCCTTGTCAAACACAAGGCTTCTGAAAGCAGAGTACTGTTTCCAGATACCAGAGAACATGAGGAACTCAAAAGGAGTTTGTATATTGTTCAGTACTCATGTAATCCTTAATGGCAGCTGGTTAGGACCCATTTCATACCTGAGACCAGCTTTGTATTTATACATATGCAGAAAAGGAAAAACGGTCTTAATACTCTAGAATTTCTGGTAGATATATTTTACATGTCTCTGTGTCCATAGCCTGTATCGTCTTTACTGTTTCAACACTTCCTCATAGAATCTGCACAATATATCTGGGAACAAGTTCTCTACGAAAACTCAGATACTGACTCTGGAACGTTCTTCACAATGTTTGATGTCTTTGTCATCCCTTGCATTTTTACACTGATCTGTATTTTCTACATATCCCTTAAAATACACAAGTGGTATCTAATATCACACCAGCAGTATAGCACATCAGTGCAAAAGGACAGTCGCTTTCTGTCACATACTGTTGGTAGCAATCATTCACAACAGCCCATGTGATCCTATTATGGACAATTTTGAACAAGTTAGTGATCACCAGTCTTGATATGATGGTATGCACAGCCCAATCAAGGAAGAGGTTCCCTATTGCCTGCTTAAGAGAAGCAAAACACCAAAATAAAAAAGTGTGCACTTCGTGGCAAGATACATGCAATGATGTGATATTAAGTCAGAAGAGCCATTTGGCTTGTAGCTGTCTGGGGCAAGATTACCATACCTGTCAATCAGGAGGGGATGCAGAATATACTGCAGTGAAGATACAGTTGTCACATGCATGCACTGTACATCCATTTTGAGAAAAAATCCCTCTAGAAGATATGTCTTAATTTTGTCAGACTATTTTCCAATAGGATCCGTGTAATTTTTAAATTCGGTGTAGCTGATTTTCCAGAAGTCAGTGTAGGACTTGTGGAAGAACACAGAGCCCCTTTAGGTGTTCTGTGGCTGGTGTTACATCAGTTGAAACCAGGAACAACAAATTGCTGTTTGCTGCTTGAGGGATTGATTTGTCCATTTTAATCTATAGTCTTAGTTCAAGGAGCTACAATTCAGAAATGACGGTCGCTGGCACATGCCTGTCTTTTCAAGTATTTCTTTGGGAGCTCTCAAGGCTCAGAAGAGGATGCTGGCAGTCTACCCTTGCAAAGAGAGGAAAATAGTTGAGGATTCCTTTAGTAATACACACAGCCCTTGATGCATCTCACTCCCATTAACTTGTAGAGTTAATGGGTCCATTTTATGACTTGCTTGCCAGGCTACAATTCTGCTTCATGGTTTTCAAAATGGGTACCTTGGTCACTTTCCATTACCTGGGATCCCTGTCTGTTGACCTCAGACTTATGAGCCCTTAAATGTCATTCTGTGGGTGAATTTTCATTTTCAAAAGCCCAGTAAAAGTGTCAACATGCATGAAATCATCCTAAATTCCCACTGAGCCTAGTAAAGGACCAATAGAGCCCATCTGTTCTCTGTGTTTCAAGGGAACAAATGCTCTTTTAATGAAATTCTTCATGACATTCTGGTGTGTTTTGTACCACTATTGGAACTGTTGGAAAACATGTATGGTGTTTCTCCTCTTGAGTAACATTAGCCATCATAGTGGGCAGTATCCCACATGGTTTTCTGGCATGTGTGGTGCCCTTAGTGGTACAACAATGTCATGTCTTTTTAAAACTAGCTCTCTATGATGTATTGCTTTATGAAATCTTAGGGAATATTATCTAAGTTTTTATGTAAAAGTAGATTTAAACTTAATTATTTATTCTTTTAGCACAGAATTATTCAGCATCCATTGCTCACATGGCAGTTATTTGTAGAGGCTTTCTACACAAAGCAGAAATTATGATGTTCTATATAGATTTTTCAAGTATATATGATATGATAGAAGAGCCAAGATGCATGTACATATATGTCATAAGAAAACAAATCAAATACACCAAAGTACACCAGGCGAAAGTGATTTAAACAGAAGATAAATAGATGTCCTTGTTTTTCATAGGCCTCCATCTTGTTTTATAAAAGTAGCACCTCAGGGTGTGCGAGGTGTATCTTTTTCTTCTTTAAACCTGTTATTCTAACTTTGTGTTTGGATAGTATCCATTCAAAAAGCTTTGTGTTTGGACAGACACAGCAACCTGACGCCCAATATAATCTTCTCACTACACCAGAGTCATTTCGCAAGGAAACCCACTGTGAGTCACTGTTGCTGATCTGTTTGTATGTTCTAAAATAAGAATTTTAAGTTACACGTGTCTCATCTTCACAACTGGATTTTGATTTTGTCTTCAAAGGATATCAAAGGATAAGATGTTTAAGAAACCCTCCTAAGTGTGTTGATACAGAATAAATGCATTTATGTACTATAATGATCACCCTATTTAAATTTATTAGGTATTAATGCATTTTCCACTATAAAGCAGTTATTCACGTGTCTGCTATATTCATTGGACTTTGAGTTCCCTGAGGGTGAGGAGCCTATTATGTTCTTATTAATGTTTTTAACGTTTTCTAACACAATGTGCCTGGCTAATAACTGACTAGGTAACTACGTATTTAGAGGATGAATGCATGACTGAATATATTAAATAAATGAGTGGATAAACACCGCTGGAAAACAGTTAATCAGAAATATCTATTGGATAAATTAATGGATAGTAAGACAATTGTATCAGACACCGTGTTATAGACTTTCCTTTGATTATATTTTTATGTTGTAATTGAAATGTATTTGAAAATTACACATCTAACATGAGCAACTTATAGCTCAATCTGACCATCTGAAATCAATTTCAAAACCACCTGTACCTGATTTTGCTTAAGAACTTTACAATCTGAACCCAGAAAAGTCTGCCAATTGTGTTTGAAATTTTATGGACAGCAAGAAATATAAAATATCAATCACATTCTTTTAAAATGGTAATATTGAAGTCAGAGTTGTCAGCAGACACCAAAGAAACATTCTATGAAGTTTTAAGTTGATTAATTAAAGTACTTAGATATATATATATGTGTATAAGTGAATTTTCTGGTAAAGTAACCTTCCTTAAAACTCTTTAGTAATTGTGTTATTAAAAATCAGTTAAGCTGAGCTGTGGTGGTGCATGCCTTTAATCCCAGAACTCAGAAAGCAGAGTCAGACTTTTCTCAGAGTTCAAGGACAGCCTGGCTTACAAAGTGAGTTGTAGGATAGCCAGAACTACATACAGAAACCCTTCCTTTCAAAAACCAAACCAAAACAAATTAAAAGTAATAATGTATCAAACAATTGTTGATCAACATAAATTATGTATGCAATTAAGATTGTGTAAATTCTAACAAAATTGAGTACAAAGTGTTATTAGCTGGAGTTGGGGGAACTTAGCAGAAGTACATTCAGTTGTGTGCATTCCTGAAATCCATAGTCTGTGCTCTGTGTCAGCATTTGTAAAATATAAGAGTTGGCAGAATAAATCCCCTCCTTTCTTCTCTTCTACTCAGCGTTTGCAGCTTCCACCTTCTTGCCTGTCAAATTAGAATTCCTTGGTTTTAGACCCTTGGTTAAGTTCATGTTATCACCATTTAATGACTCTACATAAAACAATATTTTTGCAAGTAGGTGACAGTGATATAGAGCATGGAAATATCCCAGCACATTCACACCAAGCTATGACTTAAAGCTTTCCACTCTCTGTGAGTTCAGTTCTCTTCCCCACATTTTCTTCTATCAGGTTCAAGGTATCTGGTCTTATGTCAAGATCCACAACATGCTTGGTGTTGATTTAGTGCAGCATTGTACGTGTAGTCTGTTTTCATTTTTCTACACGCAGTTATTCGGTTTAAAAGCACCATTTTTTGAAGATGCTGTTTGTTTTCCTGTGTATATTTTTGCCTTTTTTAAAATCAAAACTCATGTATTTCTAGGTGTGTGGAGCTATATCTGTATCACTAATTCTATTTCATTGATTAACATGTGTGTTTTTATGTCACCCCTGTGAACCCATAAATATTATTTGCAGGGGACTGGAGAGATGACTCAGTGATACCTGATAATCTGAACATGAAGGCCTTATTGCAGAAGACAGGACTTTATTATGCTGTCAAGCATACAGAAATCAAACTAGTGCCCAACTACAAGCCTTACCCCTTCTGACGAGCAGGTATAGTGCTGAAAGGTATCATACATACCACAGAAAGAGGAAAGTAACCATCAGTTTAACTCTGCTATGAACCCTACAAAATGCCTGTAAGATATAGTCTTGCGATAGTGGCACAATTGTGGGAGTAACCAACCACCTTTTGGTTGCATTCAAGGCCCATTACATGAGATGGAACCCACACCTGGCATTATTAATGAGGCCACGAACCTAAGACTAAATAGGTCATGGATCTGGTCTAGGGGAAAAAACTGCTACTATAATTTTGCTTAAGGAGAACAAAATTAAGTAACTGCCAATTATCATATTACTATACCCATTCATTAGAGCATTGCTTGACTCTCATCAGAAAATCTTTTACTTTCACTAGATGGTAATTAATATGTAGATATAAAATTGAACAATGTGTAGCAAGTTAGAGATCTTGAAGCACTGTCCTAAGTGATGTCTTTACCAATCCCCATTCCCCAAGGTCAAGGCACAGGAATCTATCTGGAAGAGGAGACAGAAATATTTCAAGAACCAGATGTGGTAGATGGTTTCAAGGAAAGTATCTTCCAGATGCAACAGGATTAATACATATATGAAATTATAAAGATGGTGATAGTATATGAAAGCTAAAACCTGACAAAAATCTCAGGATGGGAAAGGAGAAACAATCTAAAGCTTACATACAATTAGTAACAATTGGGATGGGGAAAATCAATTTTTGCCAAATAGAGCAGTCAGTGATAATGGGCATATCAACCACATTTTAGGGCAGACTTATGCTCAAGAATGGTTGAACATTATAAAACAAAAATACATGTTTTTGTTTTGTTTTGTGTGTATGTTGTATTGTGTGTGTATTTTCTTGTTATGTTATTTTATGACTTTTGATTTTTGTCTAGGATTTTTTTTTGCTTTTTCACATTTTGTTTTGTATTGGTTTTTGAGGAAAAAAGATAAGGAACACAAAATTGGGTGGGTAGGAAGGCTGAGAGGATCTGAGATGATTTTGGGGAGGGGAAATACAATAAAATATTACATAAGAAATTTTAAAGTAGTATTAAATGTAATTAGAAAAACCTTTAAAAGAAAAACTGGATTACTTGACTTAGTCTCCAGCTAGCTCTGGCACTAGGGTCAGTGGCAAAGGTCCAGTTCCAGGCAGTTGCCTTTCCATGGATTTTCTCAGGTGCAGCCTTGCATTTTTATTCAACAGTGACAATCAGACACCTTAACTGTGAGTGTTACTCTGGGTCCCAAAGCAGAGAATTATGTCTTTTTGTTCAGGGATGAGATTTGCTAGGAAAAGACATTTTTCAATGAAAACTTCATTACATTCAATCTAAAGAAAAGTTAATAAAACTGGCCCATGCAGCAGAGTTTGTAAAACATTAATTTAGACAGCACCCTTTGGGAAGGTTAGTTTTTTAAAGTCTGTTTATGTAATGTCTATAACAGAGTGAAACTATATTTCCAATTACATTTTGATCATTTTTGTTATATCTATAGAATGAAAAAAACTTTGTGTAATAAAATTCTGATTAATTGTATAATTATAGACACACAATTTGGCTTAAAATGACTGCCAGTCTTACAATGGATGACTATCTTCTTATAAGCAAGCACATTCCGTATCAGTGACTGACTGAAAGGTACTGTAGATACATCTGATGGAGTTATAGTTCAGATATCTTTTTAATTTTAGCATCTTGTTTTTCCATGCTAAATGAAAACAGCTGAATGAGAATGCCTAAATGAAACAGTTAAGCATTTATTTTGGTAATAGAGCAGGGTAATTGCTCTATGATAATTTCAAATATACCTGGGACTGTCCAAGTGACCTAGTTTATATTGAGTGGTTAGAATACAACAGTCTGCTATTAAAAATCCCTTAACATGGTAAGGATTTGACTACTGGAACCATGAGAAATAAACATTAATACCCTTTTAGACAAAAAACATTTAGGGACAGTGTTTATTATCTGCAATTATTTATCTATCCGTTTAATTGTTTTAATTTTTGTTTGTTTTTAAAGTGATTAAGTTATTTATTTTATATCCTGACAGCAGTTTCTCCTTAGGTTTTCCCCTGTCCCTCTGTCCTCCCACTCCTCTCTGCCAACCACCATTCTCCCTCTACTCCTTCCCCATTTCTATTCAGAAAAGGGCAGGCCTCCCCTGGATATCGACAAACCATAGCATACCAAGTTGTAAAAAGACTAATCACTTCATCTTGTATTAAGGCTTGGCAGTGCAATCCTGTATGAAGAATAGGGTCCCAAAAGCCAATAAAGAAGTCGAAGACAGCCCCTGATCCTACTGCTAGGAGTTTCACAGAAGACCTAGCTACACAACTGTTACATATATGCAGAGGGCCTAGGTCAGTTCCAAGTAGGTTCCAAGATTAAGGAGTTTTTAATATCAGGGCTGTATGTAATTTTTACATGTGTTTCTCTTTAGAACCACTTCCCTCGAGTGATCTTAGATATTCATTGAAGACATAATTCGTTAAATTTTGTTGCTCTTTTGGATCAATTTATTTGTTATAAGAATAGATCAGAAATATTATATACACTTTAGTGTCTCCATGAAAATATTGTCAATTTGTTTCTGACTCACTTTTCTATTGTCTAAGTAATAAAATTATCACAATATTGTCTTTCAATATTGTGGTATATGATGTCATCTTCTGTCTCATTGGGTTTATGTACTTTTTGTATGTTTTATTGCTATTGGTTGCTAGCACTACTCCACAGTGGCACAGAGATTGCATAGTGTTAAATCAGCTTTCCTAACTTGGCTGAAATGTGTTTTGTGTAGTAATTTTGAATCAATTTTAAGAAAGCTCCAGTGTCTACTATGAAGAGGCCCCAAACCTACTCAAATTTGGAAGCTCTAAGAGGACATTGTGGGTTATCCAAAAATGTGCATTAAGTTGACAAGTTGGGGACATTGGGGGGGGGTCTAATGCGGTAGTTGAAATTGGAAATTTGGGGATAGATGTGATCATTTTTAATTCGTAAACATGAATGAAATATCCAAGAATAATAAAATAACAAATAAAAGCAATATGCTTTAGATGTCTTCTAAAAATAAAAGAATATGCCATTCTACACAAAGCAAGTATCTGAGTATATAATGTGCATATGTGAGCCTCTATAGCATATTATAAACCCTCAGTTGTCCATTCTAACAGCTCATTTTCTCTTTCCTGAGTTCACATAATCTTTTTCCCTCTATCCCTTCATCCCTTAAGTACAAAGGAGAAGCCCATGTTGAGCTTTGACTTGAATATTTCAAGGAATTGTTGTTATTTGATCTCCCCTTTTAAGACCTACCTCCAGTTTTAAATCATCCTACTAAAGGATTCTTTCTTTGTTTCTTGTTTCTCTGTCTTAAAAATATGAAATAAAATGATTTCTCTGTTTCATTCTATACTCTGAAGTGCATAATGAGTGAGATTAATTTCCCTCCTTTCTTTGGCATTCTTTTGTATATTGCACTTATGGGCTAGAATAATCTTTAATTAATGTTTGCAGAGAGTTTTTAAGAATGAATTTAGTGATAAAAGGCTAACAGGGGAAAGTTCAGCTGCTGGGAGGGAAAGGAATACTAATGAATGTTAATCATGAATGTTCACATGATGCCTTTTGTCTTGAAAGTTGTTGTTAGAAGCACTAATTAATCATCTTCATATAGGGTCGTGATTCAAACAGTTAGAAGTTCAGTTGATGAGTTACAGACCATGCAAATCTGTTAGCATTTTCTATACTGAGGCAATGATATAGGATTGTGTTTTTGAATGGAATGGTTTGATTTGGGAAGTGGCACAATTCATCAGAATTCATCCCATATAGCCATTTCTTTGAAAGCTGTTCAAAATTTTTAGCATAAATAAAAAATAGAGGAAGGGGAGGGAGTTGTGCTATTTGTAAACAAACCCAGAAAGTATTTTTCTCAAGAATTAGATAAGACACTGCGGGGGAAAAATAGGGACACAGAAAAACAAGCAAACAAAAAATCCACATGGTTATTGTTAACATATCATGAAATTTCAAATAATTTTTTGAAAGGTTTTGTGACAACTGTGTCACCAGTCCCTGTTAAAAGGGCCTCCAAGGTGAGCACTCCCTTTTGAAGGTCATTTTGGTATGCATTCATCTTCCTTACCTCCTATAACACATGTCTCAATATAGAGCCCAAGTAAAGGGAAGGAGCCCTGGATACACTTAGCTTCTACTATAATGCTATTATAATCCTTATTCTCCCTGTCTTAGGAAAGGTAGCCAGGCCTGAGTTCTCTTGAGGATTTAAAATTATATCTAATCAATATATTAATCATTATAGTTGTGTTCAATATCATGCCTCTTAAGAACATATCAAGATATAGCCTGGCAAAGAGATGGTAGATAAGAACATGCGACTTGTTTTCCATGAGTTATCTTGCTTTCTTATATTATTTTTATTGTTCTTGGTTCAATAAACTCTATGGAGGACTGATGTAGAAGAAAATAAGTAGAACAAATTATCCAGGAAAGACCAATAATGGAGAGTGAAGCAATGTTCCTTCAATATTCAAAGTATAATTTTTCTCTAAATAATGAATTTGCCGCTAATGCAATAACATATTTCACACATGAGAAGAGCTTTCTCAGCAGCATTTGATGCCAACCTTTGTGCTCTTGAAAGCCAGCCCCCTTTAATGTGTATTTGATTACAATGCTGTGCACTGAGATATGAGGTATTATTTAGAATTTTCTGTGTCACTACATATTACGTGAGTCTTTAGTCATGGGCAATTAGTAAGTGTTGACCCTCATTGTGATTTATTCTGAATTCCACAGGCTTCAAATATTAATTTTCTGGATTAAAAAAGTATATGACACCAGGGCAAATGTCTTGGCAATACAGAGTCCTTCTTGCCTTTGACTGGTACAAGGGTAGTATCTTTGAACAGAGGCAAAGTCATAAGTAAATTTAGCAGGCACAAATATGGTGTGGATTTACTTTTCCAAAATGCAGAGACATTCATTCATCTATTAAGAAATAAATTATTGTTTTATTAAAAATATAGAGTTTTCATGAGCTAAGATGTCTTAGGCAAACTTGAGCATTCAAAGCTTCCCCATCTCAGATTAACCATACGATTATGGGAAATGCTATCAGCACCAAGGACAGCAGTCAGTATCTTAGGTTAGTAAGCCGCTGTTAGAACAGTACTCTAAGAAAACATGAGGGAAATTATGTGCCTTACTCTGCCTCTCTCTTTTTTCTCTTTTTTTTTTCTTGCCACAAATTTATAAATAATTTATGTAGTATCAAACATGGTAAACTCATATATTTGTAGCTGGGAACTTGGTGAAGGAAGAAATTGAGCAACACCAATGCAGAACAATAAGAACAAAACAAGTGTCCTCTTTCCTATCCTTGTAAGGAGTAAATAGATTTCTCATGTCTACTCCAGAGTTACAAATAGTTTTGTCAGAGCTTGCCTACAAGGCATGAGCGAGAGATACTGCTTGCTTTGGATTTGGCTGATGGGCTCAAATCCTTTCTCAGTCCAACATGACCTTCTGTTCATCTAATATTCTCTCTGTCCTTATGGTTGAAGCAAACATTCTAACATGATAAAGGTGCTGTGTAATCCTGTCACCATTTGCTATCTCTTGTAAGTTTGTAAACTATAAATAAGATCACACAAAATTCAACATTTTCCATGTCACAATTCAGGTTGATTCTTCAAAGTTGCTAAAATTATTCATAATAGCTATGAAGTATAGTAATACAACTATCACTATGTTGTATTATTATTATGGGTGAATTCATGGTGAATTAGGACAGTATAAATTGTGTTTTTGTATAATTGCATTCCATGCAAGTAAAATAATAAATAATTCTATGTCCAATCTCTTAACATTTCAAATTAAAGCATTCATTATGATTCACCTTAGAATTTGAAAAATGGCTGCGTGATTTTTGTCACATCCATTTTCTCTCTGGATTTCTAAACCTTACTACTATGGTTATTTCCAAGTCTTACTCTCAACAGACTTTTCATTTAGAAACATTTCAGGGCAAAGTTTTCACTCCTCCAGGAGGGACTTGATTACTATCAACCAATTATTATTATTGTTTTACTCCAGTATTGCTTTTATTTACATCTCTAACAATACCAATTCCATAACAATACCAATTCCATCCTGCAGTCAGTGGTACCTAATGGGCAAATGCCAAGAGAAATTGTTTTGGGGCCTTGAAGGTAAAAATTCTCCTTGAGGTGGGCAAGTAACTGTTTTAGAAAAACAAAACAGAGAAATATAGAGAAAAATAAATTTAGTAGAAGACAAAGTCACTTCTAGTATATAATCTACAGTCTGAATAAAAAAAAATAGAATTTGCCCTTAAGATCTAACCTAAAATAAGAATCTGAAAATACTTCAATTGCAACTTTGATGTTATTTTCTCAGTACGTATAAACATCTATGCCTTATCTTAAAACAATACTTTATCACAAAAAAACTCTTTGAAAATGAAATTCCTTTTACCATTTTCTCACATCTTCTTCCCTCAAATTAAACAAGATTTGTTTAGCATGCAGCTTATGAATAAGTAGATGAATGAATAGCCAGATTTTAAAGTAGATATTTCAAAGTGTTCTTTAAAGTATCCAAATACAGAACCAAGCATTTTCTACTTCTAATCTAGTAGCTTATTCTGTTTATAGCTTTCTTCTTCACATGTTTGGTTCTAACTCTGTCCATGGCCCACATTTCTAGAGAGTGTATTTAGAAAGAAAAGAGTCTACATAAGTGTAAAATCCTTTTTCTTGCTTTTTTTCATCCTGTTTAGTTGCATTTATCCCCAACAACTTTATTTTTATACTCTTAATTTATTATTAAGACAAATCTAGCTGATTTATTTAGATATTTTACTTATTTATAAATCTTTGCTGTTATAATAAATTAAGAATTTTGTCTTAGAAAAATATGTTGTTAATACAAGAAATCTATGAAAATACATAGATTGTACAGCATTTCTTATAAATAGCATATGACATATAGAATCTATTGGGGAGATAATATGGTTACCTATGCTAAAATTCAGAAATTTTTTTAGTCTAAAATGAGGTTAGATTTAGTTCCAGCAGTAAAATAAACTAAAGGTATTTTAATTTTATTTTTAAAAAATCCTTGCAAGAATATCTGTCCAAGAGAATTTTGTCGGTGGTGATTTTTTCCTGGAATCTAAAACAACAAGGCAAAATCCAGGATGCATGAAAAACTATGAAATGAAATTATAAATTTTGAATTTTCTTTAGAAATATGAAAAACATTTAATGAGTACGTTTCAGCCATGGGAAGTCCTGGTATAGAATACAGAACAACTGGAGCTTGCAAATTAATTCCTATGCAATTATGCTCCAGGTCTTTAGATACTGAATTCAGCTGCAAATGTTGACTGCAGACTGCAATGGCTTGGCTGTCTAATTTGTTATTTAGCATCTCTTCAGAAATATCATACACCCAGAGCTTCAGAGAATTCTATTTGCTGCCACAGGGCTCCAGCACAAGCTTCCCTTCCCTAAGCATTTTTCAACCTACTGATTATTATATCTGGTATTACACTTCTCTTCATTTCTTCAGTAATTGTTCATTTTGTAGTATGTTTCTAGATATCTTCTAGGTGATACTTTCATTTGAAGCTTGCAAGTTCATTTGAAAAGTCACAGAAGCCATTGTGGTTTGCTGAAAACTGGTGTTTGCTTTTCTCTCTCTCAGAGGATACTGTGGTGAAAGCATCGGCTCCACTTTCAGTCCGCTGATGTGGTGCAATGCCCTGACAAAAAGCAACCTAGACAGAGAAAGCATTTAAGGGTTTATTCAGATTGCAGTTTCAGGTGGCATACCATCATTGGGGTGAGACAGGAACTCAAGCAGGTGGTCAGATTATATCCCAAGTCAAGTGCAGAAAGAAATCAGCCATGCTACCGGCATGTCGCTTCCTGTGTATGCTCAGCTAGCATGTTTTATTGTCCAATAAGTCAGGCCTCAGCCTATGAAGTGGCTCTGTCCACTTTCTAGGTGACTTCCCATCACAATTAGCAATCAAGATAATCCCTCACAGACATGCCCATAGGCCAGCCTCCCTACATAATTCCTCATTAAGATGGCCCTTCCCAGTTGATTTGCAGTTGTGTAGAATTTACAGCCAGCACTAGCCTGAACACTGTCTCACCAATGCCCATTAAGATAAAATGAATACTTTGAGAAATATCTCTAGAGACAATTCTAAATTTTCTGCAGCACAAAGCAATTCTTGCTACAGAAAGAAATGTTTGGTTCATTATTTCAGGAAGGGATAGTCGGGAGAAAAAAAGAACAATTTACTTACAACAGCAGTTTCCTCATTTTCTGGGCTACTGCAATGCACAGTGCAGTCCATTTGCTTTATACCCACCTTCAACATAAGATCTATTTCCCAAAGAGTGGACACATTGTCAAGTAACAATATGAGGTTGTTATAGTTGAAGATTCTGTTCAAAGGTAACGGTATCTGTTGTGACTACACACAAAGGTAATCAGCCACAATTTTCAAATTAGCATAGGTATGTATGAAATTTTTCACATTTGTAAAGCATATAGAATCACATAAAATTACTAGTATTCAACTGATTTTCCTCAGCTTACTAAAACAGAATTTCATGTAGTTCAATATAATACTTCTATATTCATTCATTCTTCTTCAAAGAATGCCTGTCATGGTTGAATACACAATGGATTTAGTGCTAGTAACCTGGATCCATGTTGCAACGATGCCATTGCCTACTGGGTAACCTTTACAAATCCATTAGTGATGAGATGGTGACCTGTGGGAACAAAGATGATCCAATTAATGGGGCACTTCTGAGATTTTCTTACTCATAGTTATTGAATAGAGAGCCTCTTCACATCGGTGAGATGAAACTCTTAGTATCACAATATATTTTATCATGCTAAGTTCAAATGTGTATAAATACAAATAAAATTTCTATTTATCAACAGGACATCACTAGCTAGGAAAGAAGGTATCATTTATTTTACTTTACAATTAGAGAAACTAAAATGTAAGGGCATCCACAAAAGGTGGCGGAAGTAACTCACTGGTTCCAGACTCTCTGAAGTCTGGAACTATTTGCTATTTCAAGGGTACTGTCTGATGTCTTAATTAGTATTACATGGCTAGAGATACTTGCATGAAGATTTTATTGACAACAGGTGTGTCTGGTGGCCTGAGGCCATTAATTTCTATGATCCACGATTATAAACACTATTCTACTTTAATTTATCATTTGTTTTTGCCTACACTGATATCTACTTATCATCTATCTATATATCTATCTATCTATCTATCTATCTATCTATCTATCTATCATCTATCTATCTATCTATCTATCTATCTATCTATCTATCTATCTATCTATCTATCCATCCATCCAGAGAGAGAGAGAGAGAGAAAGAGAGAGAGAGAGAGAGAGAGAGAGAATGAATATATGATGTAAAAAACATATATGTTCATCACATTCCATGTGTGGAAGTCAGAAAAACATATCTTTCTACCATGTGGATTCCAAACTCATATCTTTTGTCTTGGTAGCAAGTACCTTTACCCACTGAGAAAACCTGCCTCATTTATTCTTTATAAGTAACAAAACATTGGAGATTATAGTTACAGTATTAGATTGCCTTGTTTTGAGTTCAAGCATGCATTCATTATTAAGTGACCACAGGCAACTTGATGGACACCAATATCTCCATTAATGAAACAGGATAATAATGTACCTACCTGGTTTCAATATCTGGTGTTATGGTTTTTTAATGCCTATGAACCACAAAAGTGACCAAAATGGAGCAATAGCACTTTGGGTGCGGTGGTGGTTTGTATGTCTTTGCAGTAACCAATATCTCGGTAATTATACTTGAGATACACTCAACAATAGGTAAACCATGCCTGATATTGGAAACCTAGCCAAATACTAAGTGCTAGCCAAGTCATAAATCTTGAAAAGGAACTTACAATTGCCACATTCCTAAGCCAGCATAATTCCTAACATTTGTCCTTATACCTATATCTAAATGTAGTATTCATTCTTCATTTAGACAAAGACCACTACAGAAAATCACAATTAATCAAACTCAGAGGTAGAAGCCCAATCCCAGTGGATGTAAAAATCCACAAAATACTTTTGCCTGTGGTACTCAGGGAACATTGCAAAAGAGAGGCTAGGAAGATTATAAGAACCAGAGGATTATGGAGTTTGCTGTGGGATAAAATTTTCTAGAAATTTTAGAAGTTCCATGCAAAAAGTTTCACCAGCATGATGGCCTAGGTGTGAACTGAAAAGTGATGGCTCGAATAGACACTCCAAAGTTGATAGAGGAAAGAACACGAAGTTTTGACCCTACACAAATAAACATCAGTGCATCTACCTGTATTTCCATCTTATCGTGTTAATCATCCACTTACACCATCTTATGACTTTAAGTATGTACAGAGGGCTGTTTGGAATTGTTTTTAACAAGTGAGAATAAATAAAAATTAAATATGAACAATTACTTTTAATAACTATCTCTCCAATCTTAATACTCTTTAGACTATAATTACATAAAATTATAATTTCTCTACATACATGTAGATGACAGGAAGTTATATCTCAAATAGAATGATTTGTCTGTATGGAAGCCCAGACCTCTATGCCTGATGATGTTATTCATGTTTATTACATACCTTTCATCTCTTAGATGAATGAGGGCTGAAAATGTCCTTGTTTTTTTTTAACTCTTATTCTGCTTTGCAGCTTTTTAATGAGACTTTAATAAGATCTCTTTTCTCTTTGAGTTGAAGCTTTCTTTTGCTTTTATCCTCTCTCATGTCCCATCTCACTCACAAATTCGTTTTTAGTGGAGTTAGTGTTCTCTGTGCAAATGTGGACCCCCAGACAAATGTAGAAGATAGATTGGCCTCTTAGTTTAGAAATCATACAGCACTCTCCTCTCGTTACCTTTCATCCATGAAGAAAAGAGCTAATTTACTGAAAAGAGAGCTGTGGAAAACAACAGACATAGTCTCCACAACATTCTAGTAAAGCCACAAGCCTCATGCAAGTTGGAGACTCCTTGTGTGTTATGGAAAGAGGAATCAGAATGACTGATGACTCACAGGGGAATTACACATTCATTTTTATTAACTTTAATTATTGGAGCTCTATAAAAATTTCTCAGTTCATGTTGCATTAGAAACTGAGAAGTTAATTGCTTCTGGCATTTAATTGGTTTATGCTTTTCTATAATATAAACTTCTACTTCAAGAGGCAGGACAAATGAGTTGGTATGTTTCTGCATTTGTAGAGGATTATACATTTAAAAAAATCAGTTTTTTGGTTAGTTGTAGACTGAATTACAAATGCAATTTCAGAAACGTGGGGGAGAGAAATAAAGTTTGCAAGCCTAGATTCTGCATGTACTAAAAAAACTAACAAGGGTTTCCCAAAATGTAGCCTATAACTTTTCCAGAATCATCGTGTTTTTACAATTACATTGTATAGTTTTAAAAATGATATGTTTTAATAATTTGTGCATATGTTAGGCTCTTTACTTCTTAACTATTACAAGCCATCTGGACCCATTCTGACCTCTCCAGATATTTTTCAAACATTATCTCATGTGGCCAAAATAGTGTAAGGTGCCTGTCTGCTACCCATAATACTGTAGTGTAGGTGTAGGAAGTAAGATTTATTTTAGCACAGAACTTTTATCACTAGAAATGTAAGACATTCTCAAAGGCATCCATTTCCTCCTAGTGTCAAGTGATAAAATGAGAAGTCAATGCACTAGGCAGAGCCACTGTTAATTTTCACTTGAAACAATATTTGAGCAATGCTACTCATCCTGCAAGCCAGACACCACATAGGCTTGCTGATGTGCCAGGGTGAAGGCAAGAGAAAGGGTGCACACCTTACTTTCAGGCAGTTTGTTATCAGAGGTAAAGATGCCCTTAAAGGCTGACGGAACACAAATCAGACTGGGAAATATGCAACTCTCTGAGAACGTAGAGGATGGAAATAGGGAGAGCAGCAGTGAGAAGGGGGAGTTTTGAACCTTGTCTTCTTGTCACACTATGAATGTAGCTGGACTGGACCTGTGGGGTGGGTTCCCTAAAATGTAAAGCTTGGTTTGATAAGAGGCAGAAACATGATGTACATGTATGTACATGATGTACAGAAACATGATACATGTATGTATCCCCTGTCATTAAACTCTACAAGGCTTACCAGAATCACAGAATATTGACTAACAATTATCTAAATCAAAACAAAATGCTTGATGCATGGCTTTATTTCATGTGCCCTGAAAATTATTTAAAAGACAAGAAATATAAAATATAGGCAAAGGTGAGGCACACTTACTCAAGTCTGATTGTTTTATTCATTAAAGACTAATTCGGCAACCGAACCTCTCCAAATTGAAGGCAGAAGAGAAATATGCTAAATTCACCTGTAATAAGTACCTTCGTAAATAGAAGACACTTATTAATTCCCTCTGGGCCTTTAGTTCACCATCTTCACATAGTATATAGACTTGAGTATATTTATCTCATAAATAAATGGATGAGCGCCTCATTAAGTGTGTTGGTCATTCTCCATCAGAGCAGCAAGATGCCTTATTAGAAATGTATACTGCTCCCTGCTCCTTACAAGGTGTCATAGTCCCACAAGAAGAAGAGATTGGCTAAGACATTAGAGGGATCTGACACCTGACCCAGAGGGGGAGTATGGTGGCTGTTACATGACAAATCCATATGTTCAATAAATTCAGTGTTTGCTAAATGCTTCTCTTCAAATATGCACAGATTCACCATCTTTATTTGCCCAGAAGCACAAAGCAATACCTATTTAAGCTTTAGGAAATGGTAAGGTGATCAGCTACCTAACCCCTCTTTGAGTCCTAACCCCCATGTCCTTAAAACAGAGGACATTTTATATGCTCTTTGTGCTACTAATAAATGAATAGCACATCCATTGTGCAGCCTGATTAAATACCTGGGAACAAAATTTTGGGCCTCTTTTCCAGGGGTGAAGTCTTAAAGATACAGCAGTTTGAGAATCTCTCATTTAGAGAATAAGATGAAATGGAGATGTGAAAGTCAATGACCCTGGCAAGGCCAGAAACACTGTAAGAGAAATGTTCAGCATCAGAAACTCAGGAGACAGATTTGAGCAGAAGAGGTCAATGTAGGTCTCAGAAGATGTGAAGGCTTTGATCCTGGAAAGAGATAGGGGCATTCTTTGTGAAGACCGAGCCTAAAACGTGAGCCTACAGGTGAAGTCAGTTAAGCGGCTTCACTAAAACCTTGGTCTAATATTGAATCCTGGGTTTCCAGATGAGAAAGCTGGAATCTGGCATTGTCAACAATAGATTTGTGTATATTTGTTTTGAAGTAAGTCAGAATGCAAAGAGGAGTCAGTGGTCCATGCACAGAGCTTCAGATACGCCAATCCCGGTGAAATAAAGGGCTCTGTGCCATCATTTATTTCATCTTATTTTCATCATGCTAAATGGTTGCTCTAATGTCATTAGGTGTCTTCTATACTCGGGCTGTGATGTAAAATTAAGGACTGTCATATGCATTTTAGAAGCTGCATAACTAAGTTTTTAGGCTAGATACTGGTTTCTGTGTTTTTGAGTATGTCAGTTCTGGTCATTTTCACAAAGGAAACCATAAAAAAGTAGTCCTAAAAAGGAAAAAAAGAGATTTAATTAACATGAATGTTTTAGCAAGAAAGTAACATAACCTGCCACCTTCAGGTTACCAACTTGTGCTTTCGTGTAAATTTTATAAAGGAATAGTTGAAGCAGGACCAAGAAATATGTATAATTACAGGTCATGGCTCAGTTGTGGTCTGGCTCGTGGCTGTCTCAGTTCTGGCTTTGCTGAATGATCCTAGAGCCAGGCATGGTGGCTCATACCCATAATCCTAGTGCTGGGGAAGCTGGTGCAAGAGGACTGCCCAGACAAGCATGGAAACAAAGTAGGATTCTATCTCTAAAGCAAAACAAATGAAGATAAAAATTGCCAAGGAAAAGTCTTTTTTAAGTTGTTTTTATTGAGCTATTTATTTTTCTCCACTCCCCTCTCTTTCTCCCCCTTCCCCTTCTGCCCTCTCCCATGGTCCCCATGCTCCCAATTTACTCAGGAGATCTTGTCTTTTTCTACTTCTCATGTAGATTAGATCCATGTATGTCCCTTGGAAGGTTCTTGTTGTTGTCTAGGTTCTTGGGGATTGTGAAATGTAGCCTGATTTTTCTTTGTTTTATGTCTAAAAGCCACTTATGAGTGAGTACATATTATATTTGTCTTTCTGGGTCTGGGTTACCTCACTCAATAAAATGGGGGAAATTCCCAGTATTTTACATTTTAAGGTTGATTTATTTACTATATATTCAGGGTTCTGCCTGCATGTATGCTTGCAAGCCAGAAGAGGACACCAGCTTTCATTACAGATGGTTGTGAGCCACTACGTGGTTGCTAGGAATTAAACTCAGGACCTCCAGAAGAAGGCTGGTCAGTACTCTTAACCTCTGAGCCTTCTCTCCAGCCTGGAACAGTCTTATTGTTTGAGAAAACACTGTGAATCCCAAGAAATGATTCCTGTTTAGGGATAGCTCACAGTAAAGTAATTATTCTCCCTGCTTCCTGGAATCTATGGTAGCTGCAGGTTTAAGACCAGGACTAAAGGCATTCAGGTACTTCTGGAGGAATTTGCCCCAGGATACTGTAAATTCTGACTGTATGATATTTCAGTTATTTTTATTTTTGTGTCTGTAATATTGAAAGAGGGTGTGACATATTGAATATCACTGCTTTTAGAGAGATATGTTTTAAGAGAATGAAACATACATATTAAGAGTTAAGCAGAAGCATCACCTGCTAAAATGAAAGGTAGGAATATCAACGTTTTATTCTGCTTTTAGTGGCCTTCCTGATAGAAGTGAGGAGGCAGTGCCTGTTGTTAAAATATATTTCTACTTCCATGTTATTGTTTTTACTGGTTCTGTTTTGTGAATTGCATAGCTTTAAACATAAACGCTAAAGCAGAAGTTTCTAAGGGAGAAGGGTTGAGGATACACCGTTGTCTTAGGATTTGCCCAGATAAGGATGACAAATATCTAATTATAGTCAAGATGAGAAACGGTCGATAGTGGTGGATATGCTAGTACCTATCATCAGAGCTATCAGGGATAGGGGACTGCAGGCCAGGTGACATTCCTACTATCAGTTGTCACAACTCTGAGGAGTGATTCTTTTAGACTTGTCCCCTAGAAGCAACACCCCCATGTGAGATTAGAGGAGACTGTGTCCACGTGCCAAATGTTTCTCCTCTATCTCTAAAGTTCATGTCCCCAAGCACTGACCATAATGTTTCATTTTGTTAATAACAGGACATATCTTCTCTGTCCTAAGGGGCAAAGCTTACAAGTGAAGATCAGTGCCAAACACAAAAAGCAATGAGTAATTTTCAGTATGAATAGTGTTTTTTTTTTACAGAATGACTTCGCAGTGAAATAGGACACACACACTCATACACACACACACACACACACAAAACACACATACACACATGTGTGTACACGTGCTTGCGCACTGTGCTTCCTAGGATGTAGACAGGCTCCTTTGGCGCATATAGAGAGGTACCTCTGGTCAGTTGCATCTTAACTCCTTATTCTAGCATTCAAACTGAGTAGGATGATCGATCTGGATCCCTTAAGAAACTGACATTCTCTTTCTAAATTGTGTAGTTCACTGAACAAATCAGGCCTATAATTGGAGAATAGATGGGGCACGGCAAGTCCTGGCATAGACCATACAACTGGGACTCGAGCTCATCCAGTCAGGAAAACATCCTTCTGTACATTAAATCTAAGGTCATCGCCAATGTGTCATATTCATTATTTTTGTTCCTTATGCCTTCCTTGCTATCTTTCTTCCTGTTCTCATGTTCTGTTTTTTTCTTGCTACTTGCCAGATAGTGTTGACAAGTCTAGTTACTTCTTTTCATTTTATCCTGCCTGAATGGATGCTTTGCCTGCACATGTCTATGTACCATGCACATGCATCTAGTTACTACCTATATCCAAATCTTAATAGGCTGAAGTAGCTTAAACACACTGTTTGTCAAATGTATTTGAGATCATTTTACTAGTTCTCCTGATGTCAACTCCTTCCCAAGTAAGAACTGATGAGATGTACAGCCATCTCTGGATAGATTCGTGTTTTACTTTCTCACCTCTCATCCTCAGGTGGGTCTCTTAAATGATGGTGAATCTTGATATTATTTTTGTGTTCCTGCTATTGCTTCATTCTGTTCCTAAATCATGCCTGATGCTTTAACCAAGAATTATTTTCATCAACGTGTATAATGATTTTTAAGTGATGAGGCAATCCAAAGGTATTTGTCTTCTGCAACACAGTAGGCTTTCATCAGACCCTCCCTCACTCTGTCTCCTTGCACATATGT
Organism: Microtus pennsylvanicus; assembly: GCF_037038515.1. Lineage (NCBI taxonomy): Eukaryota > Metazoa > Chordata > Mammalia > Rodentia > Cricetidae > Microtus > Microtus pennsylvanicus. The sequence continues at coordinate 14,411,088 of NC_134582.1, forward strand.
TTATAGGCTTGGAGTGATACAGTTATCCACTATAGCCAATCATAGATGGGCCTCACCCATTCTCAATGTTAATAAAATTGCCAATAATCCTAAGACATTGGGTTGTAAAGGATTTCTGGGCAACTGAGTAAGAAAATCTAAAATTTTGGTACTTGTAAGATTCTTCTCAGGATTCATATGCTATTATCCAAGGTGGGTAGGGGAAGAAAATTCAGAAAAATCTGTGATCTTTTGAAGAGGATTAAGTTTGTGTTCCAGACTCACTGGGTAGTGTTTTAGAATTTATTTCTTGGACACCATAGGTTCTTCACTGATATAAAGAACACAGAACATGCTTTCTGTTCATTAAAGTACACTTTAATCTAGATATGTTCATTGGCTATAGTCGGGCCCTTATGACATGACATTTTATGTTTGAGTTTACAATGGGAAAAGAAAAATCTGGCTTTGAAACCTAAAGCTCTAAGGGATACAATATCTAAATAATCTATGGTCTTTTTTTTAAAAAAAGCCATGAAATGTTTATTGCCTAGGCACACACAGTCAATAAATGCTACTATTTTCTCTTATCATTTTTGTTTTCTGTGTACTGATATCATATGTTATCCTAGAGATTGGGCCAAGTGTTGGCTCTTATTAACTTAGTGGAACACCTGCCTATAACTGTCGCATCCTCAAAGACATACTTTAAAATTCCCATTTCCCAGATGAGTCTCAGGAATTATCTTGGGGCAGATTTGAGTCTATGGCTATTATATTGTGGTTCTGAAATAGCTTTCAACAAGCATTCTAGGCCTGCTTGACCAGGCAGCACCTGTGTCCCCAAGCTCAAAGTGTAAACGACACTCATATTGTCACTGCCAGGACTGCGGAGCACTAATAGCCAAGTGTGAATGGCACCACACCTGACTAAAGGCTTCCTGAGTGCTGGCAATGGTTTTTATATCACTTAGTCCAACTTGACAGTTTCAGGCAATGTGGGACCCCAGCTGACATCTTGGAGAATCCTCCTGTTTCCATTATAAACTTGAACAAAAAGGGTCATGGCATAAAGGGGTCCCTGGGACATAACTAGATTGAAGTATAGTTTGATGGACATCAAACACGGCCAGTCTCCTACATACCAATGAAAAATATATGCTTCCCAAGAAGTAAATCTTCAAAAAAAAGAGGACAGCTGCCGAAAGAAACCAATAGCTTCACAAGTAACTTATCAACAAAAATTTAACAATTCTACATAGTAATACCAAGCATAAAATACCAACTAGGGATGGTTTTCATGTGGTAGTTAATTTTTAAAATCTGTTTGTTTTATAAAATCTAGTGGATATTGTGCTGTTAAAGTGAATATATAGAGAGAGATCTACAAGTACCTTGACCTTTGTCCTATCTTACCTTGCTCTTTCAAATGACTTTTGGTATATAATATTATTTCTCTTCTTACAGAGAAATCACATTTGAAGATTATAACTATGTGTGACCATAAGAAAAATATCCATCATCATTCAACAAACAGTGATTTGCCTGTGTTAGAAACTATTTCATACTTTTGAAATGTTTATCTTATGTAAACCTGGTAATAATTCTGCTTTGATACTATTTTTAGAGAGGATATTGAGATTCAGAAATTATATAACATGTTCAAGATCACACAGCAAGTTAATAATGAAATACAAATCTAATTTCTAAGCCTAGGTTTTTAATTATTTCATTAAATACAATCATGAGGGAAATTAGAGGCAGTCCATGGAACTTCTTTCTTGGAATAGAAAGTTCTGAGTGCTTTTCCAAAGTCAACCAGCTATCTATCTAGTGACAAATGCAACTCAAAGATCTGGTGGTTAGCATGAAGGTCAATAAATACCTTTCTCATACACCACAGTTAGGGCTATTTTTCCCTGATAACAACTTTTTGAGAAAATCATTTTTATACTTCTTAAATAAAGTGGGAAACAGGGTGTCATAGAAAGAGAAGCAAGAGAAGAGAACAGAATATACATGGAGAGATAGATAGAGAGAGAGAGAGAGAGAGAGAGAGAGAGAGAGAGAGAGAGAGAGATTTTCAGATTTAGGTAAATTTCACTAAATACAAAATCAGTCTTACTGGACGGAAATTCTGAGTCTGAGCACTATGACTTCACCCCACAATGAATCAGAGAGGACATAGTGCAGATACTAAAGACAGCCCCTGATATTTGAAATGAAGGGGGTAGTGTTTGTGCTCAGAGGTTGGTGCATAAAGGCTATTGAAACATAATATAGTTGTTCTCAATATAATAACACCACTCAATTCTAATGGATGTGTGAAGACTCAGGTCAAGTTCTATGCATCTTTTTAATGTTTGGTACTTTGTCTTATCCTAGTAACTTCTCATGGATAATTCTGAGAGTGTTATCTCACAGAGCTAATTTAATGCCAGATATGTACATCCCTACAAATACAACCTTACTGTGTAATGTCTAGGAACCAATTATCTTGACTTCTAACTAACATCTTCATATCTCCTGACCTGGCCTTTTGATGTGTCTGTATTTCCTATTCCCAGTTTGAAAACTGCTTGCATTTTGAATTAATGATCCTTGTGCCCCTGTGACAAAATATATGACATTTTTAGTATAAGGGGAGGAGAGAGTTTAATCCATAGCTGCTTGATCTCAAGCAGAACATTGTGCAACATGTTGGCAAGAGCATGTGATGGGGAAATTTCTTCCCCTCATAATGGCAGAAAGAGCACAAAAAAAAGGAAGGGACTTCTGATAGGATGTCCCCAAGTCCCATCTCCACAGATCTACTTCCTTCTGCTCAGTCTTGCCTCTTTGTCACTTAACTGCACCCCCACTGGGAAACAATTGGAAGTCCATGAACTTGTGTGGTACGCATGAATTCATATTCAGCCCATAAATGTTTCTACCTCATCCTTTCATTCTGTATCCAGTTATTCTTCTTTCTGTTCTATTTCCATTCAAATCGCCTGTGCATGTTTTGAAGATAATCCATTTGTCTAGGACTATCCATCATTGTACCGCTTAATGGCAGGGTAATTGCCAGAATTGTGTTTAATTCAGACTTATTTCTATAAACCTGCTCTTTGACTCAGGTTTTTTTTTTTGCTTCTATTTTATTTTTGTTTTGTTTAGGACAAAGTTTATGTGGACAAAGCAGACCTGAATATCACCAAGTAGCCCAAAGTAGGCTTCATACTCTTAATTACCTTGCACCAGTCTTTGAGTACTTAGATTTCAGGCATGTGCCACAACTCAGGGATTTTTGTCTTTTTTATGTGAAGATTTAAAGGAGCATGTCTGCTTTGTTAGTGCAAAAATGTAGAAAGAGGTATTTCTGCCCTTGTGTCATAAAAGGATTAGCTGGAGACATTATAATGTTTACCCTAATTAAGAGAGTAATTCAGATTTTACAACATACATAGAAATAATGGTCACAGGCAAAGCTGAAGGGAGATAGATGCATTGAGCTAAAAGGATGTGTGTTTTAATAAAGTATTGGAACCCAATGACAATAAATTATACACCTGCTTTTAGATTTTAATGGATGATTTAATCAAATGTGCTTTTAATTGAACTATTTGCTGATGCAAATTATTATTGCCATCATTACCCTTATTGTTACCAAACTATTGCCTAGTATAAACTTGGCACTCAGCGTTTTGTAGAAGACAAAAGAAACCTGGATAATTAACCATAATTTTAAAAATCTTTATTTCACCGACAATAAAGTACCAAACAAACAAACCAGCAGAAACTCCAGCTCGTCAGTCAGCAGATATGCTCATCAACAGTTTCTTTTTAACTCCTGGAAATGTACATGATGATCAAAACAAATGCAAAAACAAACAAACAAACAATCAATAAGGGGTTGGGACATGGCTAGTAAAGCTACCCATAGTCTCAGTTGAGTCCGTAGACAGATTTGGAAATGCTCACATCGCAGAAGAAAAAATTTCTATACTTACATCCAACCCCATCAAATCGTTACCACTGACTCGCACCCACTTTAGGATCCATGAGTTCTGCTATCTAAACATTCCCTTGCCTCTCTAAATGTTATGCACATTTATACACAAAGTGATTCATTTCACCTGTCTTCACAAATGTGCTTGAGGGCCGCTCATTGAGTGTGCCCAAGTGGCTCTGCGGCTTCCTCTGCGTTATCTCCTTTAGGGTTCGTGCCAAGTGCTAGTACAGCAGTCTTTAATGTTCCTATTTTACTGTAGGAAAACTGAGGTTCAGTTAGATTAGGTAAGTGGCTGGAGACTAGAGATCTAGCAAGTGATGATGCTATGTTTCACTCAGGTATTCAATGGTATCTTTCAGTTAGTCCCTGTTACACTTGGATTCTCAGGGGAACGTCTGCTTTCTGGCATGCTAAGGTCCTCTTCCCCAACCCCTGATTGTATATAAACATATATTCATGAGTTTCCCCATCTGAATACTTCTTAAGCTCAATTAACTTGGCAGAAATTAAGTGCATTTACCATGGGCCCCTTTGAATTTATTGTTTATATGTCAAAAAATATATCCTCATGAAAGTCTCCACTGATGACATTTGATTAGCAAAGCCTAATCTTAGTAACAAGGTGGCCATATCTTTAAATCTCTACTTACAGAATATTATCATTATGTAAGAACAACACTCCTTCAAAATGAATTCTTATAACAAACCTTAGCTTATTTTTATTCAACTCAGTATAACATTTTCCTATGACCAGCTAGCATTGTAGGTACACTGGGAACTAAAAGCCATTAAAGCCTTTTGCTGATAGTAAACCTACAAGGAATGAGAGGCAGGTTTTGCTTGGCTCAGTCAAGAAGTGAGTAAGTCACCAGGGGATACAGAAAAATGGAGGCTTGCTAGCTAGGCATACAAGGATCTACAGGTTTGAAAGATGGATAGGGTATGCAATAATATTTAAGCCCAGAAAATCTACATGCTCTGCCAGGCAGTGTTGGGCACAGATTACGTCATAGCAAAGAATAGCATGTATGTCAGCTACATGTGGAACAGAAGAAGCACCAGAAAAGCATAGCTTAGATGTGTTGGGGTGTAAACAGAGACTGTACTTTTGTTTCCTGGCTGTCCAGACCGGAATAATTACACAAAACTATATTAATTACACCACTGTTTGGCCAACTACTCAAGCATATTCCTAGCTAGTCCTTGCCTCTTAAATTAAGCCATTTCTATTATTTTATATTTTACCACGAGACTCATAGTTTGTTACCCCGCATTTTTGCTTCTTGGGCAGCTACATGGCATCTGCCTGACTCCACCTTTTTTCTCCCTGCATTCAATTTAGTATTCCCACCTAGGTATATTCTGCCCTTCCATAGGCCAAAGAAGCTTTTATATTAACCAAGGTAATAAAATATATTCATAGTATACAGAGAGTAATCCCACATCATTGGGGTATGAGGAGTTGACAGAGACTCAAATCAAGTACAGTGTTTAAGATCATGTTAGCACAGAACCTGGGGAAGATATTAGGCTTGGAGTTATAAAAGTGCACTTTTGAGGGAAGCCAGCACTGGCATCCTGGTGAAATGGAGACAGGCAATGAATCCGGAGGATGCTTCAATGGTTTAGAAACTAAAGCATGTTTCTGGGATAAAACAACAATACATAGGGAGAAAAATTCCAGAAGGCAATATACTTCAAGACTGGAACCTGAATTGCACATCCGGTTTGAAGGTGTGGGTGGTGGAGAGTGGGGTGGGAATCAAATGTGACTCAGAATAGTTGCTTGCAGCTACCAGGCAAGTGATGATTTTGCTGGAAGGGGCTGAGAAAGATGGGGACAGTGAGTGGGCCTGTAGATGATGAATGAGCTTGGATGCTCTTGGTTTGCAGTAGGCATCTGTGGCGGATGATAGTAAAATTCCTCATTAATTATCATCTCTTGTGTTTAATGCAGACAGAAAAGAGGAACCATGTAAAACCTCTGTGAAATAAGCCAGCTTCTAGTTGTAGCTTCCCAGTAATGTGATTTTCTGTAGAAAATTCCAATTGGAATTGAACACGGTTATTCAGAAATAAATAAAAATGTTAAATGAATTTGCAGTGAACTCATTATTAGAAGAAACAATCCCAAATAATAATTTTAATCATGAAAATTCAGGTCTTCACCTGACAGCACACTTCCATCCACTAAGCATATCAATATATATTCTCATAAAACTTCTTGATCATCTATTTGTGTCCAACTACTGTTGGAAAACTACATCATATACTTATTTATGGTTTTTGAGACAAAATATGCAGTTTTATTCATCCCCATAAACAAGATGAGTAAATATTGAGTTCTTTCTTATAAAGATACTCCTTTGACATTAATGACAGAAAGTAGTGCCAGAGTTTGACCCCTAAGCCAACATCAGAGCAGTAGCAACAGAAACTCGTTAGAAATTAGGTTGAGGGCTCCCACCAGAATATAGTGGATCAAAGATGCTAGAAATCAGAATGTTCTACTTCTGTGTCCTAATGCCTAGCACTTAATCTGACAGGGGCCATGCAGGAATGAAGAAAGAACAGACACAGAACATAGGTATGAAAAAGCTGTGGTCAAGTAGGCCATGCACATTTTGATGGAGGGGCATTAATAACTCAACAATCCTTAATCTTGCATATTTATTATGTACAATAAAAGAATAAGAGTTAGCTAGTCTTGGTATGTTATTTCTCTAAGTGCATAGTCTCAGGCTGTAAACATATATGAGACAGAAGCCACTGTTGCTAGTTTTTACACACACTAGTCAATAGTCTTAAACACTAGTACTTCCACACAATGCCAATTTTCAAATTTCAGAAAAAGGCTCCTTTGAACATCACCTCGGATGGAAGGGAGTAGGCTTTGCCATTCCTACAGGTCTAAGGTAGTGGTTTTCAACCTTCCTAATACTGTGATCCTCTGATACTGTTCCTCATGTTGTTGTGACCCCCATTCATAAAATGTTTTTTATTGCTACTTTATAATTGTAATTTTCTACTCTTATGAATCACACTGTACAATGTTTTTGGTTGGTCTGAGGTGAGCCCTGTGAAAGGATGTTTTAACTTCTTAAAGGGGTGGGGACCCACAGATTGAGAACCACTTGTCTAAGTCATTACATCCTAGAATGACATTTTATGTCAAATCATAACTGTCCACTCAGTACTTCACTGACTTAGGACATCACTCATTCCCTAAACTCCATCTCACAAGTCTTCTAGGTCCAGTGATGCTTGCTATAGTATTGAAGTGTGTTAATCATTGTAGAAAGACAAAAAGGAGAGAAAGAGAGAGGGGGGGGGAGGATATCTCTCACCATAACAGTTGAAGGAACATTGACAATTTGAAAAATTAGATGGGTTGACAATTGATGATTCTAAGACTGGTCAATTGGGTCAAGGTCACTCTTGGTAGAAGCACCACAGTAAGAAAAGGGGGTTACATTCAGCCTGGTCACAAGCCTTAAATTTCTGAACCACAAATGTGTTTTTGACACCCAAATCCTTTTTGCACTATACAGAATCACCAGCTGTGTCTCCCAAACAAGTATCACGTAACTGAATCATTAAACCCTGTTTGATTTTCTTGCTTTGACCATTTTCAATGAAAGAGAGATGGCTTTCAGCCCTTTAATCCATCTCACTCGATGGTCCCTTGGAGCTCATCTAGTGCAATCATCCCTCAGAGACTAACATCTTTGAAACCAAAGCACATTTCCGTAGAGCAACAGAACTCCCTCTGCTGATTCTGCTCCTTCCTATTTTATCTCTTCCGGACTCTTCCCTGCACGGTTCACCACTTTTATCCTTTCTCTTTGACATTTTCCTTTTGTTATGGGTCCTGTACCAGCAATGGAAGAATTGCTGCTCCTTTTTGCCATCCCCTCATCAGCACTGGTTCTCTGGGTGTCATTGACATCCACTTATCTGTAACTTGTTGCGTGTGTCTTGTCATTTCCTTAAGAGTACTACACCACTCTTGGGCTCAGAGGAGGGGCTCAGGTCTGCCTACCCAAGCTGGAGCTTTATCCCACTGACTTGGATTTCCTTTGATGTCTGAGGACATTTGCAGCTCAGCAGCAGCTTTTTAAAGCTTCTTTGATGTGCTCTTCTTATTTTGATTTGATGTATACTACATTCCTTTTATGTTCAAGGGGAACCACATAAAGAAGAGTCCCTCCTGCTTCTCAAATCTAATTGTTGCCAAAGCACCCTGGGAGGCTGTTTATATAAAGGGTAGTTCTTCGAACAATTCACAGTATAATTTCATTAACGAAAAAGCAAATAACACTAGACAAGATGAATGTAGTCATCCATACAGACTTAGGCAGTTTTTTGTCTCTCCTCCTTTGCTTCCTGTTACATTTGACTAAATGTTTTTTATGACCAGGAGAATTGGCCAAGGATAAAAATAAGCCACACATTGAAAGAGGTTTAATTTGATAATCACTTATGGACATTATGGTTAAAAGTACTATTAATCATTTTGTTAAGTTAATATCCAAAGCTAAGTACTGAATGGATTTTTCTTAAAGCCTTCAGTACATAAGAATGGTGTCCGAATTAACCTGTGGATTATTCTGGTCCAGCTGTTGATGGCCGTAAAGGCCTATTGAAAAACATGGATAAAAAAAATAATTATTCCCTGTTACCAGATTTTTCAGCTTCCCATTTTCCCCCCAACATCTGTCCATTCACAGCAGTTTAGACATTTCATTAGAACACAGTCAGGTTTTGTTCAGAATTTCTTAGCTGATCTTTATTGCTGACACAATTGAAAAAGTTTATTCTTATTAGTATACTTTATAGATTATATAAGTATTTTGTCCATTTTAATATTTTTTAGTTAATCATATATTTGGATGATAGATAGCTAAGAAACTCAGTATAAAATGCATATAGTTTTTCTTGCCCTTGGTTATGTTTGTATAGTCCCTTGCTAGCTTTGAATCCCTTGGTAGAAGGAGTTTTAAATTCATAAAAATATTCAAATACACCAATTTTGTATGTTTACCCTATGACATTTGTAGTAATATGCGTCCCCAGCACCGTGGCTGCTTGGCTAGCTTATACCCCGAAATAATTACACAGACACTGTATTCTTTTAAACACTGCTTGGCCCATTATATCTAGCCTTTTCTCTGCTAACTCTCGCACCTGGACTAGCCCATTTCCAATCATGTGTGTAGCACCCCAAGGTGCTCTTACCGGGAAGATTCTAGCCTACGTCCATCCTGGGTCAGAGCTGAATCGTGTCTGCCAGGAGAGAGGAGCATGGCATCTCTCTCTGAGCTCCCTTCCTCTTCCTCCCAGCATTCTGTTCTGTTTACTCCTCCCACCTATGTTTTAACCTATCAGGGCCAAGCAGTTTCTTTATTGCTTAACCAATGAAATCAACAGATTGATATATGACACTCCCACATCAGACATTGCTTTGATGTACATTTTATTCATTTGTATATTATTTGAGGTAATAAAATCATGACATTCACCACTGGTCATGTATTATAGATAATTAATAGAAGCTTAAGAATATCGTAAATACAGTTTTAGCTTTACTCACTGCTTTTCATACTTTATTTGGTCAAATTTTGAACCGGCATGCTTAAGTTAAAAAGAATTGTTACTTGTACAAACTGAAGAGGTTATATTTAGGAATACACACACACACACACACACACACACATGAATAGAATAACAATAGCTGAAAAAAAAGTCCATGAATTTGAAAGAGATAAGCAGGGGATGTATGAGATAGTTTGGAGGGATAAAAGGTAAAACATGAAATGTTGCAATTATATTATAATTTCAAAATAAAATTGAAAAGAAAGAATTGCTCATATCACAAAAGAAAGGGCCTAAAGAATATGCGAGCTGCAACATAGGTAACAAAGCTGTGAAATGCTCTCAGTGGAGCATGACACAGTTGTTCCAATCACAACTTCACAGCAGCTCCTTTTGGCTGACACTGGGCTTCTGCAAGGCTTGGCTTGTACCAGTCAATAGTGGCAAAATAAAATTGAAAAGAAAGAATTGCTCATATCACAAAAGAAAGGGCCTAAAGAATATGCGAGCTGCAACATAGGTAACAAAGCTGTGAAATGCTCTCAGTGGAGCATGACACAGTTGTTCCAATCACAACTTCACAGCAGCTCCTTTTGGCTGACACTGGGCTTCTGCAAGGCTTGGCTTGTACCAGTCAATAGTGGATAGAGGCAGGGATAGTAAGATCCCACACCCTGAACTGGTTTTTTACTAGTGGATTCTGGATGAAAAAGTGGCATTGTCTTCCATTGTGTAGCCACTGGTGAGTCCACAAAACTCCATTAGGAAGTCCTGTACCCATGTTCAGATGGTCCTGTTTAAACTCGGTGTGTCCAAAACAAAACAAGACGTAATGAACATGGGGGAAGGATTTGTAGAGAGGAGGAAGAGTTGACAAGGACAAGGATGGGAGGAAAAAAAGGAGTGAGAGTGAAAACCATCATAATGCATTATATACTTGTGTGAGCTTGTTAAAGAACAAGTTAAATTAATAGACAAAATACATGAATAATGTTCATTAGACATGCTAAGGACTGAGAGTTTCCATTATCACCCCAACAAAATATTGAATCTGTAGCACATGCTGTATTATTTTTCATCTTTTAAGTATGATAGTTTCATTTTATCATGAATAAAAATGGCTTAAACATTCTTGGACTTGAAGTATGTCCTGTTTTTGTTCTTAACTGCCAATCAAATACAGTTCTAGCTAATCTTAGGTTTTGCCTTTGGTTGTGATCACAGGCTGATCACTCAATAAACTATTGTCCTGCTTCGTTGTGATGGAAATGAAAGAAACATGGCCTAAGTATGGCAGTCACACAAAATCAGGAAACAGGAAAGACTGCACCTTTATGGAGCCCAGTGGCACAAGTAGAAAGGCAAAATTCCTACTCAGCCGTACGATAAAATGCCATTCTCGTGGTGCAGAATCAGAGACTCTTCAGAAATTCAAGAAGGTACCGATGAAACGGCTTTGTTATCCGTGTTCTGAGCAATATAAGAAGTTTCATTTCTCTGCACCTTTAAGCTCAGCATTTGTCCATAGAGTCAGCTACCTATGTTAGGTGTACTGTGGGCTACTGTTAATTCTCAAGTGGAAATTACTTCTTTGCCCTGAGAACATTGGACATTATTTAGAAATACCCAGCGCTTAGCACTGGTGGGATCTACTGGCTGGGAGGAATGCACTCAGGCCGTACTCTGTGCCACGGAGAACTTGTCTAGAGGGTCAACTTTGCACAACACCTCAATAATACTTTGAGAAACTAATTAAGCAAAACAATAACCTATTAAAATTACACATAAAATTCAAATCCCTCAAAAGCTGTTTTCTCAAACAATATCTTAATTCCTGATCAAACACCGATGATACACTTTGTCAATCATTTTATATCATTAAATGGCTTATTTTTGTGTTATGCATGCATGTGAGAACTAATAAACTAACTTTTTTTCTGTCAGAGACTCTGAATATGCAAAGGAATTTAAGGAAAAATTTATTTAAAAGTCCATCTATCTTTGCTTTATGTTTAAAAACCACCTATGAGTGAGCACATGTGATAATTGTCTTTCTGTGTCTGGGTTACCTCACTCAATATAATGTTTTCTAGTTCCATCCATTTTCCTGCAAAATTCAAGCTGTCATTATTTTTTTCTGCTATGTAGTTCTCCATTGTGTAAATGTACCACATTTTTCTTATCCATTCTTTGTTCAAGGTTCATTCAGGTTGTTTCCAGGTTCTGGCTATGACAAACAAAGCTGCTATGAACATAGTTGGGCACATGTCCTTGTGGCACGATTGAGCATCCTTTGGATATATTCCCAAAAGTGGTATTACTGGGTCTTGAGGAAGGCTGTTTCCTAATTTTCTGAGAAATCGCCACACTGACATCCAAAGGGGCTGTACCAGCTTACATTCCTACCAGCAATGCAGAAGTGTTCCTTTTTCCCCACAACCTCTCCAGCATAAGTTGTCATCAGTGTTTTTGATCTTGGCCATTCTTTCTTTTTTAAAAAAAGATACTAAGAGAGACTTACATAGATCTAATCTACACGGGAAGTAGAAAGTAGAAAAAGACAAGATCTCCTTAGTAAATTGGGAACATGGGGACTTTGAGGGAGGGTTGAAGGGGGGAGGGGAGAAACAGGGAGGGGAGTAGAGAAAAATGTAGAGCTCAATAAATATCAATAAAAAATAATAAAAAAATAAAAAAGGAAAGACTTTCACCAAAAAAAAAAAATGTCCATCTATCAAAAATCTTCCAGCCTGGCTCTGTGTGTATGTGTGTGTGTGTGTGTATGTGTGTGCATGTGTGTATGTGCATTGTGTATGTGTGTATGTTTGTGTGTGTGTTGTATGTGTGAGCTCAATAGACCCGTCTCTCTTGTGCAGCATTCCCTCTACCCCCACTTAGCACTTTTCTGTTTTAAAGTGCTCTTTTTTGTAGGCCTAGTGGGTAGGGTGATTTCTAGATCACAGTTCAATTTGGCAGGTGCTATGGTTTCTTTAGAGCTCCAGGTGGTGGATCAAACCACACACACACATAGATATTCATCCACACGCACACACACACACACACACACACACACACACACACACACACACTGACACTCTAATCCTGCAGCTCTGTCACTACTGAGGATGGCTCAGCTGCTTACCCAACTCTGACGCTCTTTCAATGCCTTCTTAGAGAGCTGAGCTTCCTGTTTCATTTATCACCACAGCAGTAGCAATCCACCTTCCTGCCCTTCCCCAAGGCCACCTGCATGGCTGCTAGCCTTTGAGATTGATACTTGCTATTTCTTCCACCAGGTTTATTCTGGCCTCCCTGTGCATGATCACTAAAAGGAACATCACTCTTGCTGCCCTGTTCTGGGGAAGAAAACTCCATTATAGACTCTGGCTTGATCACTCTTAGGCTGTCTGAATCAGCTTCTATATGTGAGTGCGGTAGCATCTTCTAAGGAGGGAATCTCACTCCATAGAATGTGTTACTTTTTACCAGTAGGACCAGGAATGCCCCAGCCAAGCAAGCATGTCCCCAAGGAAGTTCCTCCCCACCCAACAGCACACTGATTTGAAGCATGATAAATAAAAACTCAGGGTCAGAAATTGACGTTCAACCTGAAGATATGAAAAGCAAAATAGTCAGCCACTGACTTTTACTACGACTTTAGTCTGAAAAGGTGATCCTACCTCCTGGAATCTCAGATGACACTGTGTGTTGAAAGCTGTTTCCTCCCATTTTATAATCCTCTTTAGGGCTGGGATTAAAGGCATGCACTACCGTGATTAAAGGCATGCGTTGCCCGGTTTCTATGGCAACTAGTGTGGCCACTGGGATTAAAGGTGTGTGTTACCATAACCTGGTCTGAAAGGCTGACCAGTGGGACTGTTTGACTCTCAGATCTTCAGGCAGTCTTTATTTATTAAAATACAATTGAAATGCCACTCCACTGATTTCTTTTTCCTTTATATTTTGCCTAGACCTGTGCATAGAATATGAACATCTATCAGGCCCCTTAAATCACAGTATTGTTAGTGCAGCCTCTGATTCCCCTCTTAGACACTCAGAGGACCTTGTCCAAGGAATGTGAAAATGTAGACTGTTTTTTTTTCAATGCTTCCTTGATTGGGAAAGATCCTATCTAGATTAAAAAGATAAGAGGAGACTAATGGAAATATCCAAGTACTCCACGTGAAGGTTTTCTCTTACATTTACTTATCTGCTTTGTGTGAGCACACCAGTGGAAGAATAGGTCAGAGGACGATCTGTGGGAATCAGGTCTGTCCCTCCATGATGTTAGTTCCTGGTATTCAATTCCTGTGGTCAGATTTGGTGGCAAGCACCTCTACCACCTGAACCATCTACCAGCCCCAGTATAAACGCTATTAAAGTACATCTGGGCAGCTGGTCCACACACTCATTACTCAACTCAAAGTTCTGATTGACAACTTGCCATTTGAAACAGACATCAGTAATGGACACCGAACTGTAAGAACCCTTGGCTCTTGAGAACAAGAAGTCCTTTGTGGCGCACATTCTGCATCATGACGTCTATGCTTGCTAGTCAATGTGCTGTTCATTGCTCACCTGATTGTCTTTGTCTGGGAGCTAGTTACACAGGTAGCCTGCAGAGCCACTTCAGACCTATAAATCACAGTCTTTATTCTCATAAGATTCCTCGATGCTTTGTGTGTACCTGTGCATATGGGCTGGTCTGTTCTTTCTGTTGCTACATCTTCCTTCAGAAAAATCTTTGAGGGGATTACCGAGTCTCCCATTTTGCAGATGGGTAGATATACAGGTGCTCTGCCCATTGAAAAAAAAATTGTTGAATGTCGCTAGCATATGAAGTTGCCTGAACACAGACTGTTAATGCCCACCTGTTCTGTAATATCAACACATAGCTACTCAGAATGAAATTAGTATTGCTCATGTGTTTAGTATCGTTTTCAATATTAAGAAGCTAAACATTCTGGTTTCCTTAGGATGGTAAAGTTCCACACAGAGAATAAACTTCAGTGGAGATTAGGACTCCTAAAATGTAGGCTGAGCAGGGAAAAGATGAGTTTGATGCTTTTAATTGAATGGGGGGGGGGCTCAGAGTAGTTCATAGTCATGTGGTAAAATGAAGACACACTGGGGCACGCTTCAAAATGGCAGTCCAAAGATGGTCACAGCAAGATAAATTATCTGTTAAGCAGATAATTGCCATGGCCTTTCCTCAGAACAGCAGCTGGAAATAGGCAGGGACAGATGGATCCAGAAATAGTGAGGGGGTTGTGGGGCAGCCTTTGAGGAGAGGCAGGCATCCTCGGAACAACAGTTTAAACAAGAAGAGCCTCTGCAGGGAGAGACGTACGGATACTTATCATGCACTTAGGACCGTTAAGGTATTTTGGCCCTCCCTTGCTCTAACTAGGATCTTCTAAAGCATAAATCTGGCCAATGATATATTTGTCAGTGTGTCATATAGCATTGGTTACAATTTTTAAAAAATACTTATCCCATTCCATCTTCTAAGGCAAAACTCGGGATGTTTTCTACGGTGATTGTTGTACATTTAATTAAGGACCATTAAAATTCAGCAATCTCCTTCCCCTCCGTTTACTGTGGTAAAGGATTATAACTGTGCCAGAAGCTTCTTGGTTTAGGAGGTCATCCACTTTACATGGACATTTAGGTACAGAGTTCTAAGCTGGGCACCTCCATCCATTCCTTATCTCCAGTTTTTGTTAAAGGCAAACAGAACATACAGGATTTCAACTAGGAGAGTTACACAGAAAGTAACATTTGTGTGGTCAATTAAACAAATGACTCATCAGATATCAATCCTCTATATTAATGAAAGGTAAACACAATACTCTGCGTTCACTTAGCACTTAGGGTTTCCAGTTTGCTTGTCGTATTATCACGCTGTATATTCCACTTCGAAGCTCAGCAGACAAGTCCATGCTAAGTTGTTATAAAATGTATTAATTCAGTAAGTGGGATACAGGGAACACATGGGTAAATTACTTATGGTCTTGACTAAGTATCAGTGAATCAAAGGGAATAAAAAGTCCCACTTTTCAGAAACTAAGAAGTCTGGAAAGATCGATTGAAGGTGTATATATACTGGCTAAACATTTTCCCTTTATTTTCCAGCGAAAATAGTAATACATCTCTTTATTTGTATTGGCTCCCTCTTCTTTCTACAAAGCATGGCATTCAGATAGGAGGAGAAAGTAAGATTCAAAATCAGCACATCTTTTCTTTAATGTTTCTTCCAGAAATGCAAGGCAAAGCCCAGGAAACACATTATCTTAATATTCTAGAAAAACATTTCAATGGTCACCTGTGATTTCTCTGATTGTAGAGCAAAATACTAACAAGCTCCTACAGTGATCAAAGATTACACATTGACAATTCATATAAGTAAACGAAATTGAGCTTAAGCAGAGATTGCATTGCCTAGAGTTTAGAAATGTGTAGGATATTGCTTAGTTTGAGGCATTCTGCTTGACTGCTTAATCTACCAGATTCTCTTTCTTCTTCTTCAAAAACCCATTAAGATGAGCACTGGATTCCTGTCACATAAAATACAGGCACTGTCAGCCTTGCCTCTCTGCTCAGGATTTCCATGCTGGTGATGAGAGGATAGGATGATGAGGCCTCCTTCCTGTTAAAAGTGCACATTGGGTGGATGTGGGGGAAGGTTTCAATGTTATTTCAAGATATCTTGGTCTGTTGACACATTGATCCAGACTGAATTCTATTAGATATACCTGTATGGGCTGTGACATAGGGCAGGATCACAGAGGAATTTCTGCGATTTCCACATTGGCATACACTCAATAAATATTTAGCAAATAAATGTTTGTTCATTCAGTTAATAGCTCATGCAGTTGAATAATAATTTAAGGAAATAAGGGAAAAAATTAGGTGTCACCATTTTTCCTGCGGAGGGACAGTGTAGCTTCGATGGACCAGGATGGAGGGTAGTGCACCAGGAGTGATGGAGAAGCAATCATGGATTTAAGAAATGAGAATATGATAAAAGGGTGAAAGATAAAAGACAGAGAATATCATATTGGGCTCTTTCATGCTGTGTTCAGAAATCTTAGGAAGATCCAATGTGAAGCACACACCTGCTTCATTTTCTATGATTTTCATCAGGACCAGTTACAAAGGATGAAAGGTTCAAGGAAATCCACCAGACTAATCACTTAACTTATTTATAGTTCCTTTATTAACAGATTTTTTTCATACAATATATTGATTACATTTTCCCCTCCACCCTTTCCAGTTCTTCGTCATCTCCACTCCCATGTGGATCCACAAGCTTTTTGTCTTTTCTTTTAAAACCAACAGGCATCTAAGAAATAATAATAGAATAAAATAAGATAAATCCAAACAAGGAAATCAGAATATAACAAAAACAACCAAACAAGATAAAGACTCACAGAAAAATGCAGAAGAAACATATGGAGATACAAAGACACACATGTTTACACTCTCTGAATCCCAAGTCAAAATATACATGCAAAGGACGTGTAAGGTCCAAGAAAAAGAAAATAACAAAACAATAAATAAAAACAATAACAAGAACCTTCCCTGGCTTAACATTATGACAAAGAGCCTCCAATGATGATGTGATGCTCCTAAGCTCATTTTCTGTTGAGCATATACTGCAGGGCAGGTCACCTACTCTTAAGAGTGGTTTGGTTCCCCAGTGATTCTCACTTGAAGAAAACTAACTTTTCATTTGCAAATGGTTGTCAATTAGAGAGAGCTTCTTGGTTAGGGATGAGGCTATGGGTTCATTTCTTCTTTCAACTTTAGCCTCATCTGGTGCAGACCTAGGGAAGCCCTGTGCATGCTGCCATAGTCTTTGAGTTCTTCTGTGTACCAACCTCACTGTGTCTAGAAGGCCTTGGTTCCTTGGTGTCCTCTATCCCTTCTGGCTCTTTCACTGTTTCTGCATTCTCTTCCACAGAGTTCACTGAAGCCAAAGGGATTTTATGGCGACATCTCTTTTAGGGCTAGATGTTCCAAGGTCTCTCAGTCTCTGCCCATTGTCTGGCTGTGCATCTCCGTTTCTGTTCCAATCTGCTGCAGGAGGAACCTCCTCTGATGATGGTTGAGTAGAACTCAGAACTATGAATACAGCGGAATATCATTAGAAATCATGTTATTGATATCTTCCTTTAGTAGAACGGTAGTATTTTGTTTTCTCCTAGGTCCCTGGCCTATCCAGTCTCAAGTTCTTAGCCACACAAGCAGCAATGGGTGTGTGTTGTGTCTTTTGGAGTAGATCTTAACTCAAACCAAATATTTGTGGTTACTCTCAGAAACTTTGTGCTGGTAATGTACCTGCTGTCTTTTAGGCAGGCCATTCTTGTAAATTTAAGGGCTTGTAACTGTGTTGGCATTTACTTTTGTCCTTTGGTAAAATACAGAATTAACATGTAACCAGAATACTAGCCTATACTAGCTGAAGGCTTAGGTAGGCACCACTTGGCATCTCTATATTCAATGAATTATGTGGATATGGTCTTCAGAAATAAGGCCTTAGTCTTAGTTTGTGGAGAGTAACCAGCAGTCTCAGCTATAGTCTGGATTGCTTTGTGTTCCCATTGACCCCTTTGGTCAACAACTCACTTAGATATAACCCATTTTCATTACTGGAAGCTTCAGTAAGTGATGAAAGATGTCCATTTGGAGCTCTATCTCCCCCATTATTGGGTAATTTTATTTAGCTACATACATATATACATATATTATAGTTAGATTCTACTTTATTAGCCACACATATGACCCCTCAAATGGCCCTTAGTTTTAGATGTCTCTTCCTATATTCCCTCCTTTGCTCCCCTCTTCTCTCTCCCTTTGTGTTTGATTCTTCTCTTGCAGGTCCCTCCTCCATATATAACTATCTACTCTATTTCCCTTTCCTTTGCAGGGTAAAGATGACCCCTATACCTATTCCCCTGTTTTCTACCTAACCTCCATGGTTATGCAATTGTCAGCTTGCTTGTCAATTACTTCCAACTACTCAGGAGGCTGAGACAAGAGGATCACTTGATTCCAGGAGTTCTGGAATGTACTGTGTCCAATCAGGTGTCTATACCAGGTTATCATCAATATGGTGGTCTCCTAATACCTGTGGACCACCAGGTTGCCTAAGGAGGTGTAAACTGCCCTGGGCTGGAAATGAAACAGGTAAAAATACCTTTGTTGATCAGACTAATGTCTTTAAACTTGCCTTTTAAGACAGCATCCATACTCACTTTTTTCATCATGAGTCCTTAGGATAGATACAGAAGCTTGGCACATTCTGATGGGTTGCCTTGTTTTTTTTTTTGATTTTTCACAAATGAGCCCCATATTTATAATACTTCTCCATCGATGTATTACAGGTTTGTGTAAAGGGCTGTCCACTTGCCCATCTGGTGTAAATTTCATGCCTGACGTTTAGTGCCATAGTCACTTTTGCTCAGTGTCCCAGATGACTGAGAGATGCGTTGGGAAGGAGTGATGGTGCTCAGTAAATGCCTAGCACAATAAGAACTCATAGTTTTGGTTTGATTGTGGGTGTTTTGTGGCTGTTGTTGTTTGGTTGCTTTTTTTAATGTACGTTTGGAAACAGTAGCATGTGCCCTAACCACAGTATTCTCAACAGCACTGTGAGGGGAACATTGCGTCTTTGTTTTATACTTTCTGAGTGTTAAGAACCGTTGCTGTATGGAGAAATAAAGCCATTTCTGATGATCCACGGGCAGGTTCGTGTCCACCGAAAGTGACTATAATTATAGCCAAATAAAATTTCAACAATGCTCATTAACGGCATGCAAAAAAAATGCTCCTCTTCTGCAATTTCTCTGTGTAAATCACAAGCTGTAGAAATACAAATGAGTCCAGGATACAATGGACACCCACTTGAAACACATTACTGTTATGATAAACCTTGCACACACAGCCACCTGGGGATCACTTGATAGGGACTTAATGGGAAATCTGTGGGTACATTTATCTTTCTCAATTTTGCCTTGAGGTTATGGACATAAGAAAATCGTCAATGATATATCCGTATGATTCGTTTTCTAATGAAGAACACTGAGGATTTAGAATTACAGGTCTTTGTCATCATCTTGTAGACAAGTTGGACGTTATGAAAGGATTTAATGTATTTGAGTCTATTTATATTAAGAAACTACATTTTTTACAGCATGTTCCCGATTCAGGAGTTAGGAAATAGGACAGGCAGGAAGTCCCTGAAGGGCTGTGATTGGAGGAGATTATGTATTGCCAGATGTCTGTGTGGGGTCACCTATGAAGAGCAATATTGTTTCTGTTTTCATCATCTTTTCTAGGTTTTGTGTCTTGAAAGTCCAGGATATGCTATCATGAACTCATGCCTCATTAATTTTATTTGTACCATAATATTAATCTGGATTACACTGTTATTAAAAGTCTCACTATCACAATACAATAAAATGTATCCAAGACCCAATGCTTTCCTTTTGGATATTCCTTGTACCTTTGCTTTCCCATTGAGAAAGGTTCCTGTTGAATTTTTACATGCTAGCATTTTTATCTGCTTTATCCTCCAAAGTCATTTGGGGAATTTTGTGCACACTGCGTGCTGAGATATTTTCTGGTGGGCCTGATTAGGTTAGTGTCCCTCTTTCACTTTAAGATACAGAAGGAAATGGTCTAAGTGCCCAAGGGACTCGGGCAGGAAGGAGGAAACAAAAGTTCATGACAGGTCGGGTCCCGCAAAGGAAAATTAAATGCATTATTCTTGAACAATAAGGTTAGCAAAGAATCTATAATCCCTATCCACTCTTTCATCCTTTTTATTCTAATGAGTTTACTGTGCAATTATGAAGGGAGAAAGCTTTGTTACAATTCTGCCAGTGAAGGGACAGTTTCCAACTCTGTCTGCAACTGAGATCTGCACAATAACCTGTAGTCATCCATCATAGAGAAGCTGCCTGTGCCTAATAAAAGGCTGTTTGGACAGAGTCAATCAAATGAGCATTATTGGAGTTTGGTATTACACTGTCCTTTAGGTGACGGGGAAGGAATGTAACACAGTTACAGAATGTGATTTTCTTATTCCTCTGTCCCCTTGGAGACTTTAAACTCTATTCTAACACAAGCACCTCAGACTGACATTCATAATCTTTGTGATAAAAAGA
This sequence comes from Microtus pennsylvanicus, assembly GCF_037038515.1. Lineage (NCBI taxonomy): Eukaryota > Metazoa > Chordata > Mammalia > Rodentia > Cricetidae > Microtus > Microtus pennsylvanicus. The sequence continues at coordinate 14,431,830 of NC_134582.1, forward strand.
GACCTTATCCTATTTCTCATCTGTCAGGAACAGTTAGAACTATGTAGAGTTTCTGTGATATGGCTAACGCTACAAAGAATCAGCTGAGGCTGCAGCTTAGAAGTTGTTTGTTATTAATAATAAAAGGCAGGCTGAGCAGTTGTGTGAATCAAATGGAGACAAGCAAAGCATATAACTTAGTATCTCTTGACCATGTTTGAAGGTCCTAATTATAACATTAGAATATTTGGATGATAGGTCAGTTAGATAATATTTGATTTTTTTTTAGTACTGTGGCTCGTTCTTCAAATAATTATTTCATGGCACCAGGTTATATTAAAGAATCCAAGTGTAAGGACTTTCATTGGTTCTGTCTGGGGTTTTCCTTGGTGGGACTTATCATCAGATATCTCTGAGACAGAAATAAACTAATCAATCCATTTTTCTAATATTCCCCCTTTAAGAACTTACATAGAAAAATCAGTAGCTGCAAATAAGGCTCAAGAACTTGCTGACTGTAAATCAAATGGAAAGGCACAAAAGTTCTTGCCTGAAGCACAGGTATCTCTGCACCATTCAGTGCCTGCCCATGACATCTGTGACCACATACTCCATTAGGGGTTACAGAGAGAGTTGCTCATGCCGGATAGTTTCAAGAGCATAGCAGGTGCTGAAATAAACAGTTAATGTACCATATAGAAAGGAGATATGCAAAGCTTGTTATGAAGAATTTCTTGTTTCATTTTTATCATAAGTTGGAAAATTGAAAGTGAATAACTATAGTGACTGTATTTTAATTTAATAGTAATAAAAAATTAACACTGTAAAAATTAATTAAAATATATTTCTAAGGTAGATTTCATCAACAGTACTAGTCACAATAAATACCGATATTGAGTTCACTTTTGGGTTGCTATGTCTTAAAAAACACTAAAATTTAAAATGTTATTTGGATTAAATTAATGAGATCTCTCCAGAAACCACCTTTATGAACATGTTTTTGGCACAATCCCATGAATTTGTTCAATAAGCACTTATTGAAAATTCACTAAGAACTAAGCTCTTCTGCATGAAAGTGCATATTCTCAGATCTTTGAGGACTCATTTTCTAGTGGAGAAAAACAAGTACAAGAGATATTTGTAAGGAATAGAAATGATCCAAAATAGAAGAATGCCTATGGTGTTCTGAGTCTATCAAGGTCAAGGGAAGAAAGAATGAAGACATTCCAATATTCCTAGAAGAAAGCAACCAACACGTATGAAAGAAAGGAACTTGGAAATATCAAAAGTTGATCAAGGAACTGTAAACATTTTGGTGTGGTTAAGGGGCATGAGGTATTGAAGAGAATAATATTAGGCTAAGTGTATAGACTAAAGGTATTCTATGACTACTGTAAAACCCATGACCAGGTTCTGTAAAGGGGGAACTTGGAATAATGGAATAGCAAAGATTCAACTAAGTATGAGATAAGAAAGCAGGGTACAGTAGGGCATATGGGGGATGATTACTAACTATAAAGATCTTTTAAAATGTCATATAGAAACCTACTATTATAGAATATTTATAAAATAAACACACACACATAAATATATGATATCTGTTTAAACAGAATTTAAAAAAAGAAGGTTTGATGCCTTCCCAGGCACCAATAGTTATCAAATACAAAGCTCAGGGTCAAGTATGGGTCATCTCTTTTGAGTTGTTGAACAGCAGATTCCCATAGACTCCCCAAAGAGTATAGGTTATCCTTCACAGCTTAATGGGAGGACTCTATTGCTCAATACATTAAACAGTAAGTTTACAAGACATAGGGAGATTAAGCTAGTACCAGCTTGGAAGCATAATCCCTGTGGGCTAGTTTCATAGTGCTGGAAGATGCACGTGTGGCAGAGAAAAGTAATCACCAGTCTTACCCACTGTAAACAATGAGGACCGCTTGGAGAGATATGCTCATTGGAGCAGTAGTGGCAGCAATATTATGGGAATAACCAACCACACTCTGATTGGATTAAACACAACTCCACAAGGTGAGACACATACCTTATGCTCTTACTTAAATAGGTCCCAGGAAAGAATGAAATACTAATTAATACTCTGCTAAAAGGGCAGTAACAAGCTTCCCCATAGGTTATTTTGTTCAACCTTCATCAGAGGAGCCTTTCCTTGAAATAGTCCCACAATTTGTTAATATGCAGAGAAGAGACTGTGGAGTCTTCAGCTATAAATAGGACAGGTATATCACCCACCATGGCCTGCAGAATTCAAAGATCATCACAGAAGAGGCAGATAGAAAGACCACAGGAGCCAAAGGTAGTGGAAGTATACAGTGAAGCAGTATTTTCCAGCCATTGCACACATGCATTTGCAGCTGCTGTGGCTGCATGCACAAATGCACAAACAAGGCCTGCAAAGGATGAATCCAGTTAAACACCCAACATGGATCATGGAAATTATCACTAAGTCTTACCCCTAGCTGAGGATTTATTTACAGTTGATGGCTGCCAGAGGAGAGAGAGTTGGTTTTCTTCAGAGCTGGGGCCCATGAGAAACTTGAGCTCTAGTAGACTGCCCTACAGCTACACACACCAGGTGGAATTAGTGCATTAAAAAAGAAAAGGAAAACACATACATTATGAAGGAAGAGCTCTGTATGGGGAGGGAAGGGGAGAGGTTTTAGGGGGAGAACGTAGGGATGGATTTGACCCAAAAATATTATATGCATTAAAAAACAATACAAAATACAAAATAAAAATGTTACAGGAATTTGGAATTTACTGTGTGGTTCCTAAGACATCATCTACAGGTTACAGGTGGAGTGAGGGACTTACATCGTTTTCTAGAATGATGGTTCAGTTGTCACATGAAAACTATAGAGATGGAAAAGAAGGAGGGATCAGTTACTAATTTATTCCTAGTTGTTATTGATAAAGTCACTTGAAGAAATAGAATTTACAGGATATGTCTGGTGGTTGGTTAAAGAAGAGAGAGGGGAACAGAGAGTTGAGTTTTGCCTTGGGAGCCTGGACTAACTTTATGATGGAGGAGAGTCTTGGGATTAGGCAGGAGAGGCTATGGCTCCTAATTGTCTGGGGGAGTCTGGGAGGGCTGTCAGAGTCCTCTGTTGCTTTTCATTGTGGGCCTCAGGAGACAGGCATTTATTTTTGGTGGCATATTCTAAATATAAGCTAAAGTAGGACTTTGAACATCCAAAGAGTTTGTGTGAATGAAATAATATTAGATATACTCTTGTCATTGGACAACATCTATGCCAAGAAATTTAAAATCACCTGATTTTTTAAAATGTTTCTTATCTTTTTATTACTAAAAACAAATGGCCAAGCCAAGAAATACCTACTAAATATGGCCAGTAATATTTCTCTGCACAAGTAATGAGCACGGGACTGGATGAGAAAAGCAAAGAATAGCCTTCCTTTCCTATATCCGAGAATACAAATATGATGTTTGGAATTTTATTTTGAATTCAAATATATAATAGCTGGTATTAGCTTATAGCAAGACGGAAAAGCTAAAAGCCCTTTTTATTCCATACTGAACTTATAAGAAGACATATTTTTCATCTATTGTTTTAAATTTTACTCTTTTCATTTTTGAAAGTATTTTTTTCTGATTAATAATCTTAAATTCTCATCAAATCCTTTCAACACAACTGCTGGATTCAGTGATACAGTGAGATAACATAGAAGTTGACACCATGTATTCAAAGTTCAAAGAATCTTAACTTCATCAATTGTGAGAAACTAATACAGTTTATTTTGTTCAATAAATTTTCAAATGCAGATGCGCACTGCCTCCATGAGATCAATGTCTATGATGTAAGAAGATTACTACTTCTTTTAAAAATTCATAGATACAATTAACAGTTAGATAGGGGTCCTATATGCAGGGCAGAAAAAAAGCTATATCTATTGAGAATCCATAATAACAATGAAGGTGAAAGGAAAGATAAAGCAACCTGATAACTCTTAGTGCAATTCGTAAAGAGCAATTCCTTTCAGAAGAATTCATGACTCTTAGTAACTAGCAAATGGCTTCACAAGGCACTCAACGTAAGAATAATAACTCCAAGCAATAGTAATACTAACAATTTCCAATGAATTCATGGTTTCTGCACCCTCAGTTATAATGCATAGATTTTGGAGGGGCAGGAATCTTACGGAGGATATGCAATTTCTCCATAAAGAACCCTGCAGCACTCTTATTTTCCTCTCTCCTCATTGCAGCGTTAGGCAGATGTTGATGCTGAGAGAACCTCTGTAACAACATTTAAGAGACTGGGTAACTCTATATAAATACAACCACTTTATATACGCTTTTATATTGTGTGCTCTTCCAATGTAAATGTTAAATTCTTAACTATTACTTCTTTGGTGGAATAATACAACCAAGGGACAGAGTTTGATAATTTATAGACATGAAAGAAAAAGAAGTGCAAACAGACACTTTGCTTACTGATCGATCTGATCTTGGAGGAGCCCACAGGTGCCTGGGCAGGATTCTCATTCTTGTACTAACTGGCAACTGGTTTAACAGTCTGTCATTATACAGCTGTTTGGGGAAGGTAATAGCTAAGGAAGCTAACTCTTAAATCTCTTCTAGAAGAAGGCTACAGAGACTTTGACTAGCATCCCCCACAGTTCCTTGTAATCTCAATATATCTCTCAATTTATACAGTTTTCTTGGATTTTAAGTTAAAGATAAAAAAGGATAAATATTATGGGATATATGGAACTCTACATAGTATTTATTTATAACATTGTGACCACCCCTCCTGAGTCTAAATGCTTTGTGATCCTGACATGCTACCATTTGAGCTCTCATTATGGTTTGGTGCAACTCTATGACAATTTTCTGCAGGTCAGAGTGGTTTTCTCCTTAGCCATGGCTTTATATTTTATTGGTCTTCTATAAAACTGCATTTTAATGGTGACTTTTCTTATTTTACAGATAATCTTAAATACAAGTCTTATTCCAAATTCACCTTGAGGTGAGATGACACTCTCATCTCACCATATTCTGTGTCTGACTAATTTGTCATTGGTTGGTGATCTTCTGGCAATTTCTTTCATGACCCTACCTTTGTGGGTACTGATGTTCTGACAGTTTGTATATGGGCTTCACAGATTCATCCTCCCTTTTTATATTGGTACCATTGACTTGAAAAGAATGAGATGCTGGTGTAAACCCCCAGAGTGCCTGTACTGATTTTTTTGTGTGTTTTGTGTGTCCACTTGACACAAGCTAGAGTCATCAGAGAAAAATGGTCCTTGGTTGAGAAAATGCTTCCATCAGATACAGCTGTAAAACAGTTTCTCAATAAGTGCTTTGTGGGGGAGGGCTCAGCACATGGAGGGTGGTTCCATCCCAGGGCTGGGTCTTCTAGGTTTTATAAGAAAGCAGGTTGAGCAATAGTAAACAGCACCCGTTCTATGACCTCTGCATCAGCTCCTGCCTCCAGGATCATGCCCTGTTTGAGTTCCTGCCCTCGTTTCGTTCAGTGGTGAAGATGTGGAAGTGTAAGCAGATAAATCCTTTCATCCCCCAAACCTGATCTAAAATTGGTAAAAGCATTATGAGGCATTGCTCTGATAGACATGAGCATGTTTTGGGGAGGACTGAGGAAAGACTTTGAACTTTGGGCTAGAAGAACCATTGAGTATTAAATAGTATGTTCTTTAGGAACTTGGAAAATAAGAATATTGAGAGCAGTGCAGAGGATGGAGACCTGACTTGTGAAGTTTCAGAGAGAAGTTTAGAGACTCTATCAGAGCTGTTTCCTATTTTGAATTAAGCCTCTGTGGTTCTGGTTACCTGGGACTGAAGAATCAGCTGTGATTAAGAAGATACCAGAACCACTAAATGAAAACTTTGCTTTGCTGGGACAATTCATGCTGGTGGGTTAAAGCTACGAAATTTGCAGTGATTAAGAAGAGACTAACATCACGGAGGTAAAATCTCCTGAGAAGTCTGTCCTGAGAGGACATAGAAGCTGTGTTCAAGAGGCAGCTAAGATTGTACCTTGTGCTGGCAGCCTGACTTGGTAATGTGTAAAGGTCGCTCAGGTGGGACTGGTTTTTGAAGGCATCAACAGGTCATAGAGAACAGCTGAGGCTTGGCTCTGTGAGAGCTCAGGAAAGGCCATTAGTGAAGGTGTAGCCTCTGTAGCAGTAGATGGCTCAGGACTGAAGGGGTCATATAAGCAAGTTGAGGTTTGACACCATGGAGAGAGTCTATGAGAGCCTAGTGGTGAGAATGCAGCCCAGTTGCAGCCCAAGATCCCAGAATTTTGGAGATGTTTTACCTGTAGATAAAAGTTTCTGTCTTGCCTTGTCCCACAGTTGTTAAGTCCCAAATAAACACACAGAGGCTTATATTAATTATAAACTGTTTGGCCTATTAGCTCAGGCTGATTACTAACTAGCTCTTACAAATTAAATTAACCCATAATTCTTGTCTATGTTTAGCCATGTGGCTTGGTTTTATTTCTCAGTAAAGCATTTTTATCTTGCTTCATCTGTGTCTGGATGGTGACTGACTCTGTTATTTATACTTCCTGCGTGGCTACTGGCTAATATGCATTTTATTAACTAATATGAGTGGCAAATCTTTATAGTATACAAGAGCATCATCTCACAGCATTTCCCTTTTTTCTTTTTAAAACAAGAACTCTGAATCTAATCTTCTTTGCTTAGCTATTTTTTTCCTGATCATTGTTCATAACAATTTGTAACTAACATGCTAAACAAAAACAAACATCCATAATCCATTTTGTTTTGGAAATGTGGGCTTAGTTTTCTAGGCTACTTCGTGCTGATTGGAGACTCTGATAATCTTATGAGGACACAAAGAAAATTTAGGATTATGGTCAAGTCTTTACTGGCATATTCTGTAAGGCTTGATCATCCTAGTCAACAGTCTTGAGGCTGTTATGGATTTAGAATTCAGAGGAAATTGCAACACATTTCCTCTGAAATATTGGATCATCTGAGTGATCCATTCCCATTGGAGATTTTTCAGGGGGTCTTCCTTGATCAAACCTGGTTTTTCTTAACCCAGAATAAATCCACAACCTCTTATTTCCTGTAGAAACAAAAGCAAAACCTCTTCTATAAAGTAAAATATTTTTAGACTTATATTTTGAAGTCAAGACATTTTCAAAATATATAGGTTAGATTACTTTTGAAGCATTTTTAATCAAATGTCTTTTAGCAACTGTTAAAACTTCCTCAGCTGTTAAACAATTCAAAGACAACATAATAAGATACTGTATCCAGACTCTGTGTATTTTCCATCTTTATGTGGCTTTTTTACTCTATTTCTTTTAGTAATTTATCCTTTTTTATCTTTCTCAAGCCTATATATATATACTGTAAACTGCTTGATTTTTTTTGTCTGAATCTGTCTTTACTGGATATCTCTCTTTTTCTGAGCACATGAGTCTTTAATCTGCTAAGCAGTGTGGCTAGGATTAAAGCGACAGGTTTGGCAGCTGGCTCCTCCTATTCCTTGGCTTCCTGAGAGTCTAGCTTCATGTTGAAAGTATTGGTGGAAGCCATGTTTAGTACCACACCTCTGCAGTTTCTAGGTCCATGCTACCACCAAGAAGCATGCTGCTGACTGCTCATAACCACCATTTAAGTGTTTGGTGGCAGGGCCTCTTAAAAGCGCCACTATGTGTTTTTTGGTACTAATTTGGAGTCAGAAAGCCTTTCTTAAAGGAGCCACATCTCTGCTTGCTGCCAGCAAACAGCCTACCAGAGTAAACACAGTTACCAAAAAGTTGTGCTTGACTCTGTTCTTGTTTGTCTAGAATCCTTTCTTTTTCTTTTTTTCTTTTTTTTTTTAAGCTTTCTCAGGCTTTATGGAGAAGTTCTTGCCAAATATTTGGGCACCAACTGTAGATGAAAGTTTCTGTCCTGCCTAGTCCCATAGCCATTTAATCTCATAGGAACACACAGAGACTTATATTAATTATAAACTGTCTGACATATTAGCTCAGGCTTATTATTAACATAAACTAACCCATAATTCTTATCTATGTATAGTCATGTGGCTTGGCTTGGGTATCTTTTCTCAGTAAGGCATTCTCATTTGCTTGCTTTGTGCTTGGCTCATGACTGACTCTAGGCTAGGTGACCAAACTAAGAGAATTCTGGCAAGAGGAAAGTTTGGTCACCTAGCCTAGACTTTCTGCCTGGTTACTGGCCAATCAGTGTTTTATTAAATTAATATAAGTGACACATTTTAACAATGTACAAGAACATTATCACATAGCAAATACTGTATGACAACCAAGAACAGCAATAGTGGGAACCCAGAGACAAGCTGTGTGTGTTGCAGAGGGCAGAGCTGGAGAAGTGAGCCAAACGCTATGGAGGAGTCGAGAAGATTGTGAGTCAATCCCAGATAAGTTGAACACTGAGTTTTTTAGTGTTAGAGTTTGTTTCTGCTTACCTCAGATTGTGACTGTGTCCTGGTTCTTCCCTGTTGAAGAAGGTATTTAGTTGTTATTTTAAAGGAACCCACAGAAGAAAGGCTTGGATTTTTAAAAGAGACTGGGTATTTTAAAGAGACTGAAGCTTTAATGTATTTGAATTTGCAAAGACAGTAGTATTTTTAAAATTCATTTATGATTTTAATGTTAGATCTTGGGGATGAATAAGAAAGAAAGGGTTGTGACTTAATAGTAATGTGTTTATATGTCAAGTTGACAAGGGGTCACTTGGCAATGGCTGGTTTTGTGTGTCAGCTTGACACAAAATAGAATCAGAAAGAAAGCAAATGTTTCCATGAGATCCACCTGTAGGGTATTTTTTCAATGAGTGATGATTGGGGTAAGGCCAAATCAATTGTGGGTGGTACCATTCTAGGCTGGGTTCTATAAGAAAGCAAACTGAGCAAGCCAGGGGGAACAAGCCAGTAAGTAGCACCTCTCTATGGCCTCTGCATCAGCCCCCTGCCTCCAGCTTCCTGCCCTGCTTGAGTTTCTGTCCTCATTCCCTTTAGAGGTGAACAGCAATGTGGAAGTATGAGCTGAACAAACCCTTTCCTTCCCAGCTTGCTTTATGGTCATGGCGCTTCATGGTAGCAATATAAACCCTACCTAAGACACTCCCTGAGACTCGTCATCTCCTTAGCAGTTAGTTTTAAGGCAAGATAAGTGAAACATCATCTTATATTAGATTCGGCATAATGCCCAGAGGTGATCAAGATGCTACTGATTGGTTCTATGTTAAATTCTCAGGAGCACTGTTTGCCAGTTCCCATCCTCGGTTCTGCCTGAGCTGCTTTGAGAACCTTGTGATATTCCATAGTAATAATCTCAGAACAATTTTAACATAGTTCTCTTCTCTATATTTTTAAAAGTACCTCTAAGACTTGAGTCTTCCTGTACAAACAAAATATTTCTCACAGATGGAAGACATGAGAGGCACTTGAGTGTGCCTAAGGGCTCCAAAAGAAGAAAATGTGGTGCTTTTATGGAGAACTCCCCCCCCCAATTTAGTACACAATGCTTCACTCTGCTAGCCCATTGAATATTGTGATCAAGCTGTATTCAGCAAATAGCCAGTGTTAAAGACAATGAGAGAATCTCGGTGCTATTATTCAGCTTTTGCCTTCAGGAGATCTTCATACTTGGGAACACAGGGAATAAAATTTTAAAGATTTAAATAGCTCCAAGGTAGCCCTGTGAACTGTCAGTGGCACACAGGCAAAGCTTAGGATAGAAACTAAAGATCACAGGACAGCAGTGAAACTTGGTAAAACAGACTTCACAGAGAAGCCATGACACATGTGACTGACTCATTAAGAACAGGGGGTGATCCTGGGCACCCATAGAGTATCACAACACAGTGTAACCTTGGAGGTCAATTGGTGCCTGGCTTGGTACACAGAAGGTGTGTTGTTTAAAATGTTGTTGAATAATCACAAAAAAAGGAAACATTGAAAGGTAAATCCATAAAATTCTTAGTGACTGATTATACTTTTGAACATTAAAGGGAAAAAGAGTTCACTGAAGGTACTTGAAGACTTTTGAGGCAAGAAGTTTTGTTCCTCAGTATTTTGTTCCCTGAAACTGACAGATGGATAGGTGGAGAGGTGGTCAACAGAACTGTGGACCACAATCTAAGGCTATTTCCTTCATGCAGGCACCAGGTTTCCTAGAAGGAACATTTTGTCAGTATGTTTTATTATGACACTTGTTACCATAGATTGACTGTTCAGTTCTAAAAGGAGCGGGAGAACCTGTGGACACAGGCCAGGATGAAGGCCAAGAGCATCTCCCTGTGCTGTCCATTCCTACCGCAGATCACCTCTGCCTGATTCTTACCACAGCTTTGCCAATCCCATTGAGGAAACTTGAGACACTGTTCTGTGAGAAGTAAAACAGGGAAATGAACATTGGGTTAATTATTTTCTTTGAATAATAATCTTAATCCCAGAGCTTCGTGAAAATGAGAATATGCACTTATGTGGAAGGGTATTTATATAGTTTCAGGAATTTGTTCACATCTTCAAAGCATTTGTGGGTGCCAACATAAGAGTCCTGCAGCAAAGTTTAGTGCTTGCTGGTGTGGACTGGAAAAATACTTATAGTGACTCTAGATATAAGCAACAGTACTTTGGTGTTCAGAAGGAAGGGATATAGCAAGAAATAAAGATATTTATGTGAGCTAGTAAGTGTTCAAGGTAGAACTATTGGGTTGAGCTATTTATATTCCAAGCAGACTCTCCTTTTGGATTGTCCACTAATGGGCCTAACATAAGGAAATGAATAGCAAGTAAGGACTCATTCAAAGTGTTAATAGTCAGCTGGTTAAGAAAAGTGTACTTTAGAAGGCAGACGATTTCCAGCACCCTCACTTGCCTCAGACAAAGGCTTAAATATGAGCGAGATTCTTCAGGACATGGACTGTTCTAAGTAATATTGCAGGAGTGTTGTCCAACTGCTACAATATTTCACCATTTTGCAGAAGGATATAACCAAGAGTTGATCATATTTGTATTGAAAGAGGAGAGATAAAAAAAATGTCAGGAAATAATGACTGTTTTCATTAATAACTTAATTGGGTGACATTTTCATTTATATTTTCCAGCCCATAAATTAAATACTTAATTGATTATCTATTACTATAAGACTCGGTGTAAAGATGAGATGCATAAGTCTGTCTTGTTCTAGGGAGGTCTTGGCTTTGAATGTTGACCTTGTGTAGTTGTCCTCATTAGCACCTGCATTCTCCTAGGCGTCCTGTACGTGTGGTCTTTCTATCCTTAGACTTTTGGAGAAATGCTGCCCCAGACAAAGCTTATGTTCTCTGCTGAAGTGTGCCTACAAAGGCTGTCAAGATTATAGTATGAATTTTTATATTTTGAATATAATGTGTGTCTCATGAGTAAACAACCTTCTTTGGCTCATAGTTTACCCCATGAGCTTAACATTGTAACATAGTAGATATTTAAGGAATATGTGTTATGAATGAGTGAACTGTCTAAAGTAATCTCCGTCATCCATTAAGGAAATTGTGCCAATGGAGTCTTCAAATGTTTAAGTATAGACTATGCCTAGAAGAGTGAATTTAATTTGAATATACAGCAATTTTTTAAACTAGTTCAAGGTAGTTCTTTTCTTATCTGACTTTATTTTAGAAATCTGATTTGAATATATTTGAAAGTCATTAAACTATAAATGTGTTAAAATAATTCTCTTGAATTAATCATAGAAACCATTAGAATATCCCCAGGAGTGTGTGTTGTGAGATAATAGTAAACACCCACCACTAAGGGAATTGGTGGCCAGCATTTTATGAAGGACATCACAAGTCCAAAATATGTCTATTCTCTATTCTTTATTTCAATTTGTCAGAACTGTACTGTATACAGATATCACATTTTTTAGATGTGACCTGGGATATATGAGCTGTATTCCCATTTCATACAGAAATCCATCAAGCTTGGTTATCTTGTTTCCCAGACTCTAGATTAGAAGCAGAAAGTTGGAAAGTAAGCCGTTAGAGTCAAGCAGATTTATGGTAATGGGAGAGTCTGAAAAAGCACACAAAGAAAAGGCTGGGGATTCGAAAACCATCATTTCCGAGACCATTTGGGATAGAGATAAAGAGCCTTGCATGCCTAGAAATCCTCACTCTGTTATACCAGCACACAGTTGCTGTCAGTAATGATGGCCCCAGGCTATGAAGAAAAGGTTAGAATAGGTTTTCTCTGCTCTCTTCAAGGAGAGGGCATAGTTCATGATACATTTCAGATGCAGCTGTTTTACTTGGCTCTTATGGTTGGAAGCAGTAAGGAGAACAGGTCCTAAGAGGAATGTGTGTGCGTGATGTGCCTGTGCCTATGTGGGCACCCATATGCATCTGTGTATATAACAAGCTTTGAAAATCAAAATTAAAAAGTAAGTGAAGCCAGGAATTACGTGATCCCATAGGACTGGTCACTCCAGTTTTTTGATGACACAATTACGTTTATGTGTCATTAGTTTCATTAGTTTTCTCTACCTTTTGGGGTTTTACTCCCTAGTCTCCTTTTCAATTTGTACGTCTCCTGTTTCTTAGTAATCCTGGGTGTTTCCAGAGGAAGAAGGTGAGCAGTTCATCTTTTCAGGCTTGGCTGGTTTATCCTACCTTCCTGCCAATCTGACCCAATAGCTAGTTCCTACCCCATAAGCAGACATAGGAAAGAATGGATTTGTTTATCTACTCTGGCTCTGATAAACCAGCAATCAGAAGATACAGGGAAGAGAGTTTTATAATAACTTTAATGAAAAGCAGTACACAAATCTTCAAGCACATAAACATATATAAGTTTTCAGATTTGGAACAGGTTTTTTAAATCTATTCAATTAATATTCTGCAACAAAAACCCTACTCCGCATGTACTTTGTATGTGACTTTTGGAATGCTAATGAAATTTTACTGGGTTCTTTCTTTCTATTCCACTCCTAATCTTTTCAGTTACAAAATAATTCAAAAGAAGCTCTATGGTCTTAGAATATTACACCATCCTGGAATCTGCTTTGATCTTGGATGGATGGGTGTACCTGACACCAGATCTTAACGTCTTCCTCCATTTCTAATGTTGTGCTCTGCTCAACGAAACAGAAGGTGCTCAAACATTTGCATGGTTTATAGAACAAAGGGCATGCACTGTCACTGTTGTCAGAACAGCCCTGTATGTTGCATTACGTGTGAAAAATTACACACCAAGCAAACTACACTGTGGCACTAATTGGCTATCATCCCATTACAGCACACTAATATGCTGTAGCATGTATCCAGGGAGTTTTGACTTAAAGTCTATGAAAATCTTAGGCAAATACATTACATTAAAGTTTTTATTCTTCTTCTTTCAATCAAAACTACCCAAAAGCCACCATAGGAAGAGTCCTTTAAGCTTTAAGTACCTATTTTTCTTTTGACTTAAATAGAAATGGTGCAAGCATAAAGCATACCATGATTTTTATGTATGAGGAATTTTCTTCTGCTGCCTAATTAGTGTTATTGAGCACTTATATGCTCTGTACTGGCCTGAGAACCTCCAATATACCTGCTAACTGTTGTCCTCACAACAGGCCCTGTGTGGTAGGAACTCCTGACCTTACTTTACAGTTGGGGATACCCAGGGACATGGAGGTTAAAGACATTGCTTAGGATCACATAGCAGCTAAGTCAAGAAACTGGACTTCCCACCCAGGCATGTTTAACTGCCGCACAAAAGGTGCTGGTTTATGACTGAGTCTGGCTGTACCACAGGGAATTAAAGGTCATATAGGCCAGGTCTAATCCATTTAAAAGCATTGGGTCCCTGTCAAACTTTCACAGGATCTACATGCAGAAACCATTGCTCATAGAGATAAAGAGGTATGCTTTATATCATGGAACTGCACAGTGACAGACACACATGGATCAGACACAGAAAAGAAATAAAAGGCAAGGGGATGCCTCACACTTACAGTCTTGACTAGATCAAGTTGCTAAGGAGTAAGAGTGTTCTATGCTGTCATTGAAGGGTCATGGAGAAAAACAGATGATGTGAACACGGGTTTATTAGCAAAGGCAGACAAGTGAAATGTAGGGGGGGCACACTGAATTGTAGAAATAGAGGCTCTCAAATTCAAAACAAATATGCCATAACAAATTAAATAGCATTACTTTTAAATTTGATACTAATCTATGTTTGAAAAGCCAGAATGAGCACAAATATTATAACTATACTCAATTTATTTAGGAAGATTTAAATTAAGTGTTAATATGTAATATATAGTTTACTGATTAGTGGTGCATCATAAAGACCTTGTGGTGAACTTTACACAATAGACTGTATTTGGAAACAGTTTCTTCAGTGCAAAATGAATGATTTGAGTGGTCTAGTGGTACTTCTAGTTCACACAGCAATTCCACACTGTGGTGTCCTGACTAATTCCGTCCACCTTTTGCGTATGTTAGAAATGTCCACAGTGCTCTAAAGAAAGGCCTTAGTTCTTCATGAAGGTTCTAAATGTTACAAAGTTAGTGTCGCGGTCTATAAGAGTGTAGGAAATGAAATTAAAATGTCACCTTCTGAGCTAAACCTTTGTTACTGTTTTCATTGAATAGCATACAGAATAATCAATACTATGCTCATATAAATATAAAATAACCACCAATAAATGCAATCCATAGCATGGCAAAGAAAAGTATTTTAGACAAGGTGAGGTCAGGTCCTCCTTTATGGTAATACAGTAAATTGATGAACTGTGGGGTGACCAGAGTCAATAGAACTGGAATTCATTTTACAGTGTAATTATTTCTGCCAGCAATGATGAAGTGAAAGTACTTCATTGCAGATTTGGGGAGAAAAAAATGGTCTTATGGCTGGCATATTTTCTGATCTTGTGAAATGAATCTTAGACACACCATGATGAAATAAACTATTCATAAACATCGTGTGTTATCTGCCAAAGTCGGCCTCAAGGTGCTTTGTGAACACTAAGTAATATGCATTTGCAGCCACTGAAAGTGGGGTTTAATATTGGATTCCATGGACTTCAATATCTCAAAATTATCTAGAAGACCATATTTTTTACAAAATTCACTGGGTGTATTTTAAAGTTATATTGCCCCTAAATATTCTATATGTGGGAATAATTGCTAGAAAAAAATCAAGGCACATTTTTTTTCGTGCTTTATTATTCCTTTTAAACTGAAGTGGGAAAAAAAATCTGTTTTGTTATATTAAGCAGACAGAGCTAGAACACGAGCTTATAAGCAGACCTATCCAATACCAAGCAGCCTCATCACCACAGAAGAGAGAAGCACTTGGGATACCCATTCATGGGTCATTTGTTCATTTCCTAGGTGTGAGTTACTGACAGAGAACAAATAAAGACAGGCTGACTAGTTCTGGAGCCACTAAGTTTCTTCTAACAGCTCCAAGTCCTCCCCTTTCT
This sequence comes from Microtus pennsylvanicus, assembly GCF_037038515.1. Classification (NCBI taxonomy): domain Eukaryota; kingdom Metazoa; phylum Chordata; class Mammalia; order Rodentia; family Cricetidae; genus Microtus; species Microtus pennsylvanicus. Next base: position 14,447,273 of record NC_134582.1, read on the forward strand.
CAGAGGGCCAATGCTGTCTTGGCAGTCTTGTCCACATCTGGGGTTATGTGCCTCAGGGTTGGCAGTAGGTTCAAGCTGAACTTCAGGTGACTGAACGAGGAAAGATAAACCAATCTCTCACGGCAGTTACAAAAGCAATCTGTCACAGGAAAATGTCTTTTATGTGAAATCCAGCCAGTACTTAACAACACTTTAAATTCAGCTGCGGCACATTCTACAAATAATAGGAATAGCACAGAATGATGTGAAATCTATTCCAGAGACATTACAATTTTGTACAGTTTAAAAGCTACTGGCCATTTTATTCAATTACTTTGGTATGCAGAAATGCATGCTTAATTAATAAAGGCAGGCCATAATCATTTATCTTGTAATGAAAACCTTTTACGGATAGCCACTAATGAAGATTGGACCTGTTTTTCCAGTTGTGCCTGTCATGTGGTACTGGAGCAACCTACATGATGACTGGAAGAACAGGCAGGTGCCATGTGCTCCATCATTTGGAGTTGTCATTAAACATCCACATATCAATTATGCTGCACTAAGGTTTATTAATGATGTACTTATCAAATATTCATTGTATGGCACTAACATTTAAAGAATGTGTTCTACTGAGCCTAATGGAACTGTGCTTTGACTGCCTGGATTATTTAGTGGATTAATTTGAGGGAACAATTTGAAATACTGGAATCCAATCGGATATAATATGTCATGTTTTACAATAATTTAGCTGTTCTCTTATTGGAGGACAATTATGCCTTGTTGATAGAGGGAAGGTGATAAGTATGCTGTGGAAAAGAGAGGGTATCCTTTATTCACCCAAGCCAGACCTTTTGTTTGCTCCCATAATATTGTCATCATTGTCTACGAATGTAATAGTGAATAATGATCTCCATGATAGGCTCAATGTAGAGACAAAGTTCACGCTAACTGCTGGTCCCCAAATGTGGCCGCTGTTTATTATTCGTTTTGAAACACTTCCACTTTATTTCTTCCTGTTTTTGTGTTGTGTATGTATGTGTATGTGGTGCACACACATGCACATGGTGATGTGAGCATATGCCTGTTTATGAACACAGTAATTCGAGTAGGGCATCAAAGGTTCCGCTCTATCACTCTTTATCTTATTCCCTTGAGGCAGGGTCTCTCATGGAATGTAAAACTCCAAGTTTGCACTGGGCTGGAAGCCAGCAAGTCCCAGACATCCCCCTATTTCCTATACTGTATTGTGGTTGTAGACATGCCCAGGAAGTGAGCATGCATGGCTTGGTAAATAGGTGCAGGAATCTGGATTCAAGTCTTCAGGCTTACATGGGTGATGTGATGTAGACTTTGGTCAACCTGATGGTGAAGAAATGCGTTTAAGCACTGAATCATCTCCTTACCCCTTTCTTGTTTAGATACAGAATTATTTAATGAGAGACCTCTGTATGAGTTGTACTAATGTTCAAGAAGTTTGTCCTGCTGGGTCGTTCCTCTCAAAATGTGAAAAAAAATTACCACTTTCTACTTGCTCCTCTATTGAAAACAAATTTCTTCCATACATATCTCCGTTTGTCTGTGTGTGTGTGTGATATGTTTATAGAAAGAGCACTTATCTAATCATAAAGCTTTATATACTTTTTGGAGGTTTTATCTTCATGACCCTTGTTTCATATTTAATTAGATATGTATCATATTTGAACAATGATAGAAAATATGCCAGAGTACAGTGATATTATAATACTATTATTGCTGCACCACTATTTTATAGTTTCAAGAAATAGACATCAGAGAAAAGCACCCACCTAGATGCATATTAATGGTCATTCTGTTCTTGAGTTAACATCACACAAGTCGATGAGGCCATTTCTGTTCAAGGTAGTAATGACAGACAAAGACTCTATCCTCAGCATAAATTTAGGATACAATGAGTTTTATAAATTCTGTTCAATATATTGATGATAATTTTTCTAGCATATTAAATTTATTATGTATTAGGTGACATATTTGTACAACAAAGTTTAAATATATTGAGCTTAATTTAGATTTTGAAGATAAACTATTCTTTTTATTACATATCTAAATAAGCCAACTCTGCCATGATTTTGAACTTACCTGTTGTTTTAAGAAATCATTTAAGCAATTGTAAGGGTGTTAAATATTAATTGCTGATGACCAGTGGTGGCATGTTGTATGTTGTATAGATAATAGAATCACCCCCTCCCCCTGTGACTTGACTCGAGAGCTATGTGACCAGACTTTGCTTTAAGTCTTCTGTAGAAATCGTAAGTGGCTAGCTGCCACTGAAAAGCTGGATTCAGAATCCCCTGTTTCCTAACATTGTCTGTAGTTTTGCAAAGTGCAATGTTACTTTCTAAGGGAATGATTCTCGGGGAGAATTTACCTAGCATTTTCATTTTCAGACTTATTTTTTTTAAACCAGGGATTTTCTCTCTGAGCTGTATTGCAATGAACAGAGTTCCTATTCTGCTGCACTTTATGGAAATGGAACATGCCGAGCTTTTTGTCATAGCTGTTCATTTCTCCTTTCCTTTGTCAAAAAGAAAAAAAAAAACTCTTCACTTTTGTAGCTGGAATCATTTGTAATTATGAATTGTGCATTTTAAAAATTCATCAATGGATTCTTTGATTTTAAAATGAGCTGCCAGAAGAAAACCAGAGAGTGCAAGTGGAATTTAATGCCACAAGACAGCTGTGGAAAATTACAAAGACACCTCGCCTAGTGTCTCCCAAGACAAAAATAAAATGAAACTACTACAGGCATATTTTGGAATTTTGTCTCCAGTTTTATCTTAGAGAAGAGTACACAGACAAACCTTGTATACCACATACAGAATATTTGTCAGATATTAAACATAGCCACTGTACACATGGAGAGGTACAACGTACAGTGATTATAGCAGAGACAGAAGGCACACATATTTAAGTATTCATATAGTTTTATTGTTTTCTGTTTATTTGTTCTTTTTTTTCTAAGACAAGAATCTTACATATTCTAGGCTGGTCTTGAACTTGTTATGTACCCAAAGATAGCTTTGAACTCCTGATTTGTCTGTCTTCATATACTAAATCCTGAAGTAGGGCATTCAGCATCACCGATGATTCTCTTGTTACTTTCTATTGTTGTTACATGGAATCCATACTTAGCAAACAGGGATTTTTTTTATTTTAGCTTTAATGGTAGCAACTTGTATTAATAACACCTGTGCATTATATCTCAATAAAACATCAGAGAAAGAAAATTGAGTATTCACACATGTTAGATGATCAGCATGAAGTGAAAACATGTAAATGTTTTTAAATATGGGTTTTGATCAATTTGCATCCTACTTCAAAATCATCAACTATTTGCAACTCAGCTAACCTATTTATCACCGAAGGCACTAACAGATGGTGGTACTTCTAGAATCCTTTGAATTCTCGGCTCAGACAGTCTCCTTATGCCTGTGACCAATTGGAAATAGGAGGGAAACAGGGGCATCTACAAAATCTCTTATACTCTTTTTTTCTTTACCCCCTCACTTCTAACAACGAATCCTTAACCTAAATTTTCATAATTCAATGACAGAGCTCCAGAGATTAAATCATCAAAATTTTGGAGTCAAACGCTTCTTGAAGAATATCTTAACATCCTTACTGCTTTAATCTCTACTTCCCTTTGAAATTTTCCGACAAAATTTGAATAGAGTGGCTACTACTAATTACAGTTTTAATTTCTATTGAATGATTAGTATTTCATTAGTAACTATATTTTGTGTGCTTGGTCTGCCTGCTATATTATATATTATTTGCTCTTTGAAAGCAAAGATTCCTGTTTATTTAATTCTTCAATTTCCCTAAGATTCTTAGTTCTTTTCTCTTTAAGCATAATGTTCTCAATATATGCTCATTGAATTCCTAGGTAGGGAGCTGCCTTTTTTAGACATACCTGTTTTGAAAGGGGAGATGAAAGTATCAATGGGCCCAGCAATTTATCAAAAGCTATGTGACTAGGCAAGGAATCAGAATATCCAAACATCAGTGTGTAAGATCTAAAGCATATGATTTAGTCTTCTGGGCCCCAAGGAAGGATATCCAGATGTCAGCAGGAGATAACTATTAATATAAAAGGTATAACTATTCTTCCTGTCTAGAAAGCTAGGCTTTATAGAATTAACCAAATGTATTCATTTAATTTAAGGATTGGTAGGGTAGCCATCAGATCTCTACTCTTTGACAGGTGAACATAAAGATTCCCTGGCATTCGCATGCTCTTAGATCAGGGTTGGTGATTCTAATGTTTCAAAATCAAAACAGCACGTTCATTAGGACTTTGAAAGAGTAGGCAGTAAGAGACCATAATCACTAGGCAGTGAGAGATGAGAAAATTATAGGCAAGTGGTTGTTGTTGTTGTTCTTCTTCTTCTTCTCCTCCTCCTCCTCTTCCTCCTTCTTTTTCATCTTCTTTTCTTGTCATTTATTTAAAATTTTTTAAATTAGATTTTATGTTTATATTTTCAATATAAAAGAAAATTTTCTGGAATAACAGGAAACCTGTCTGTTATTAAACCTCAGAAGTGCTTTGGAATTCTCTTTTTCAAATGGAAGGTAATCTGATGGGTCCATTAGATAGATCTCAACAGGTGAATCTCTAGTCTGTGAAAGAGACTGTCTTGCATCTGAGTATTATTTCAGCAAGAGATTATTCTTTGGGATTAAGATGACCTACTGTCCCAGTGTCTCAAAAATTGAGCAGTCTTTTGGAACACATGGCTTCTATAGGATTTACAAAAGTAGTAGCCCTGTTGAAACAGGCTGGCCATTCTATGTAGACCACTCTGCTAAGCTTTTGATAGCTTCAGCTTAATAATTAGGAAGTACCTGTGCTGGTATTAACACTTGGTAAATGTTTAGAATTGTTCTTCATGGAAAGGCATGCGTGTTTTCCAAGAGTTGGTGAGGGCCAGAGTTTCTCAAGGATAGAAGGAAATAGTACAGCCTACTCCATTTAAGGAAGCATATTTCTTGTTGATTCTTTCGTTCTTTCTTTTGGTCAGCATGTTTTCAGTTCATGGCTCAGAAGCCAAAGAGCCTTTTCTAAGGTGTTGTATTCTGTACTATGCTCATGTCTATCTTGGGCCTTTTCTGTCATTCTGCTGACAGTCATTAGATGCACAATACCCTCTCCCACTGCGCAGAGATCCCAAGGGAGAAGCATCACAATAGCCTTCAAGAGGAGTCCCCCACCCCAACAAAGGAGGATCTGCTGAAGGAACTTCAGCCAGAGGTGAACTTGGTCAGACTGGGCTACCGGCCTGACCCTTTCAAATTTGCAGCCCTTCCATCCAAAGCTTTCTTTAAAGAAGCCATGCACATGTCTGAAAGCTTCCCTTGATGGGTTAATATATAAACAGTTCCCCTGAATTCTATCACCCAAAAATTGCCCACATTACCTTCTCAGTTTCCAAATTAAATCTTTAAAACTCTTACCTTCTCTCCCTGTACTCGACACGGTAAGATTTCTTTTCATTATTCTGTAGACGGCGAGGGAAACACCTTGACTGTACATTGGGCCCCTTCTATGAGTAAAATGAGTTCATTTTCTCAAACTGAGTTGATCTGGTATGTGTTAAAAAAAATCAGCTAAGTGTGGATTAATATATGTAACTAGCAGAGTTGAGAACCGAGTGTCTTGTTCTTTGGTAGACGTGCGGTTTCATAGTTGAAGTCAAAATAAACAGTTTTGTAGACGCCAGATGAGCGGAGTGGCAAGGGGTGCATCTGTTTCTCAATTCCCAGCCCTTTATGGAGCCACTGTGCTTTATAGACCTTTCATCTGGCCCCATTCCATGCTTTTTAAATAGGGATGTACAGCAGGGGGCTGTGAGAATGCTGGCTAATATGCCCATGGTTGATCTCATATAAAAATAACAGGGTTTCCTAATATCCACATTATTTTATGCTAAATCAACCATGCCCGTGTTGTGAAATAAAATGAAAATTCACATAAAACTGTAATGTGGCACAGGAAACCTCAAAGAACATTTAGCTTCAAGTGGGGATGCTGCCTGCCCATTGTATCTTCTCTGTAACTTAGAGAAGACACTGCCTGCTTCAAGGTGTGTTTGTAGATAGGATACTTCAGGGAGGAGTTAAAGAAATCCCGATTTTTGAATTAATTCTACCTCATGCACATAGCTCCCACATTCTTTACCTCGCAAAGGGTTCTCTGACCTCGACTGATCCTGTAGTATTTATCTGTGACAGCAATGTTGAGTCTCCTACCAAAGTACCAGATCCCAGGGATGACTTCCCTCATGACCGTGTCACTGAAACTCCATTTATTTACTTATTTATTTGCAGATATCTAATTAGAACACTGGGCTTCATGAGGGTCACCATATGATGACAATGTGTTTCATCTTACCAGAATTGTGACTATGCCAAACAGATGCTTTATTGAGCATTTTGCCTGCATTTTGTTAGCATCATCTTTAAACTGTTTTGTGATCAACCTAACTTTCCACAGGAGAAAAAAAGGAGATTGGAAATTAGCAGTAAGTTCTCTGAAATTATTTATGTGATAAATGAAAAAGCCAGTATTCAAACCCAGGAAGCCCAAGATTGCCTCAAGCTAATTCACCCCTCTTCTGGCTTCTCTTTCTATATGGTGGTATTGGAATATTTTAAGAACAGTTAGCTATAGTGTCTGGCTGATAGCTATATTGCTTAGAAGGTAATTTATATGCATATGCATTCATCATAAATCAACTAAGATATATAATTTGCTTACTCACTGGCCACGTATGCCAGGTTCAATAAAGATTGGGGAACCCCTCAAAGTAGTTCATGGTCTGGTGGCATTGGCAGATATACATATAAATAAAATATGAAACAATTAAAGCATGTCAGAGACTATATATGATATAGAAGAGGGGAATCGACATACAACCCAGGGAATACTTTATCAGCTGGATTTATAATTCAGTTTGGAAAACTGAGGACAAGAAGTGACCACGAAATTCCTCCTTGGAAATGACTGGTAAGAATGGCTGATGATGAAGACAAAAGACAAAAATGAATGTTGAATAAAAAAATTAAAAATAAAATAAAAAAGAAAGTTGAATAAATCTTTCATATTCAGTGGAAAATTTTTCTGGGCTCTTTGCAGACATTTACTTGCTATTTCTTAGCAGTTTTCAAGATCAACTCCATTAATAAACCTTGCCTCGTACCTTTAAGCAAAAACCACACATTAAGAGCAACTTTTGTTTCATAACAATTTCTTCACTTTTTTTAATGACCATATGAAGGCTGACTACTACTTGATATTTTTGGCAGTGTAAATAGTTGTGTTAATAAAACAGACAGAAAGAATTACTGTTCTTACAATAGACTTGATTGAGCCAATGATTGCCTCTGACAACTGCTGTCCGTACATCATTTGCAAACTCATAGGGATGATCCTGCATTAAACTGTTGTTGATTTCTTTTTCTTAGGGTATAATTTTAGGAGGATTTACCTGTTTAAAATGGTTGTCCTATGTCAGGGCCAGACATGGAAACTTAACACATAGTTTGCAGCTAACTTATGTTGATTTGTTATTTATAATTTGACAGCATCTACCTAATAAAAGCTGACTTTTGACTGATTCAGTATTGGAAAAGCATTACTAAACTTTATCATGATGGTCCTACTCACTATTTCTCTCTAGGCGATATAACACCTCTACATATGTGGACATGCTTATCCAATTTGAATATCCAGACAGTTATTTCATAAGGAGAAACAGAAAATTGGAGGCCAACACCTACACTAGCAATGAGAATCACAAGCTCATAAACATTCATAATTGTGGAGTAATTACGATTCACAAAAGTAGTGAGCAGTTTAGCTGTAATTGGATGCTTATCTGACTTGAGATAATATTTATATAGGACAGTATTGACTTCTATACTAAGAAGATCTTATTCGGTAGTGTTTGCACACACTTGGGAGGGGAAGGCAGGCAGATATCTGTGAGTTTGAGGTCGGTCTGGTCAGTAGAGTAAGTTCCAAACAACCCTGGCTACACAGAGAAACCCTGCCCCAAAAAACAAGCAAGCAAGCAGAAAACAAAGAAAATTTCAACAAAGGCATTTAATCATGCATGTTACAGTAAAATATGAGTCAGTATCTTTCCTCTATACAGTGACTCAGAAACTCCAGTGGTCTGTAGTAGCTAAGATGTCCATTAGATCTTCCAACCCGCGATATTAAGAAAGGAGAAGATGAGGCTATAACAACATGATATCTAAGAAGGGGCTCTGGGTGACCCCTCACATTTGTTCATAATCTTAGACAAATTTCAGTCACAAGGTAGAGTTTCCTGGGACATACAATTTGGTCTTAGGCTCAAGAGGGAAAAGAAATGGCACACACACACACACACACACACACACACACATTTTTATTCTACATTTCTTTTGGTGTAGCTGGCTAAATGTGTGTAGTTTTGAGAAACAGAAGAAGGCTTAAAAACTAGTATAACATACTGGAAGTAGCCAAATTCTCTTTGAGAGGAATATATGCACAGAGTAATAGTCATTGGTGTTTTAGGAATAAACATGAGTCTTTTCAAAGTATTTCTTTGCCCATTGCATGTATGTTTATTTTGGGCTATGGTAATGTGTGAAAAAAATAGCTTTACAGTGTTACTACATATAGCCTTCTCCTGGAGAAATTGGGTTCCAGCGAATTTAAAGAAGAAATAGAAATTGAACATATTTTCTTCTACACCATCTTGACTGTATTTGCCAGTATTCCACTTTTTCCCCCCATATCCTCGATTCTGCAATTTGATTTTACAACTTTGTTAACAATGAAAGTGGTCTGAATCTTTTGTTCAAGTAATTAGATTCTGGAATCTATGAGATGAATAACATGTCATAATAATGTCCACAGATAGGCTAGAGTCAGACTACAAAATAACATTATACAAACGTTTTCTTTGTGAATATTTTTTTTATTGAGAAAAGGAAAATAAAGGAAAAAAGTTTCCGCGTCCCCCAAGCCTCCTATTTCCCTCCCCCTCCTCCCACCCTTCTCCCCCTCCCCCAACTCCTCTCCCCCTCCCTCTCCAGTCCAAAGAGCAGTCAGGGTTCCCTGCCCTGTGGAAAGTCCAAGGTCCTCCCCCCTCCGTCCATGTTTAGGAAGGTGAATATTCAAACTGGCTAGGCTCCCACAAAGTCAGAATATGTAGTAGGATCAAAACCCCGTGCCATTGTCCTTGGCTTCTCATCAGCCCTCATTGTTCACCATGTTCAGAGAGTCCGGTTTTATCCCATGCTTTTTCAGTCACAGACCAGCTGGCCTTGGTGAGCTCCCAGTAGATCAGCCCCACTCTCTCAGTGGGTGGGTGCACCCCTTGTGGTCTTGACTTCCTTGCTCATCTTCTCCCTCCTTCTGCTCCTCATTGGGACCTTGGGAGCTCAGTCCAGTGCTCCAGTGTGGGTCTCTGTCTCTATCTCCATTCATCACCAGATGAAGGTTCTATGGTGATATGCAAGATATTCGTCAGTATTGCTATAGGATAGGGTCATTTCAGGTTCCCTATCCTCAGCTGCCCAAGGAACCTAACTGGGGACATGGCCTTGGGCTCCTGGGAGCCACTCTAGGTTCAAGTCTCTTGCCAACCCTAAGGTGACTCCCTTAACTAAGAATTGTGCTTCCCTGCTCTCCTATCCAACCTTCCTTTATCCCAATCATCCTGTTTCCCTAAGTTCCCCCTTTCCTCCCCTTCTCACTTTTCTCTCCCCATCTCCCCTAACCCCCATCCCACCCCACCCCCAAGATCCCAATTTTTTCCCTGGCAATTTTGTCTACTTCCCATAGCAAAGAGGATAACTATATGTTTTTCCTTGGGTTCACTTTCTTATTTAGCTTCTTTAGGTTCAGCAATTGTAGACTCTGTGACCTTTATTTATGGCTAGAAACCAATTATGAGTGAGTACATCCCATGTTCATCTTTTTGGGTCTGCGTTACCTCACTCAGGATAGTGGTTTCTATTTCCATCCATTTGCCTGCAAAATTCGAGAAGTCATTGTTTTTTTACCGCAGCATAGTACTCTAATGTGTATATATTCCACACTTTCTTCATCCATTCTTCCATTGGAGGGCATCTAGGTTGTTTCCAGGTTCTGGGTATTACAAATAATACTTCTATGAACATAGTTGAACAAATGCTTTTGTCATATGATAGGACATCTCTTGGGTATATTCCCAAGAGTGGTATTGCTGGGTCCAGGGGTAGGTTGATCCCGATCTCCAAAATATATAGAGAACTCAAGAAACTAGACTTTAAAATGCTAATTAACCCAATAAAAATTGGGGCACTGAACTGAACAGAGAATTCTCAACAGAATAAGTTCAAATGGCCAAAGACACTTAAGTCATGCTCAACCTCCTTAGCGATGAGGGAAATGCAAATCAAAACAACTTTGAGATATCATCCTACACCTGTCAGAATGGCTAAAATCAAAAACACCAATGATAGCCTTTGCTGGAGAGGCTGTGGAGGAAGGGGTACCCTCATCCATTGCTGGTGGGAATGCAAACTTGTGCAACCACTTTTGTTTTGTTTTTTAAGAAAACTTTCAAATCTATAAGCCAGGAACATCACTGGGTTCCCTACGAATGTCTCTTTTTTGTTTGCTAAATCTCAACACACAAAAAAAAATTCCCTAGTGGGAATCAAGATATCACATTTGCTGAGACGTTTAAAGCAATATAAAACTATTTTTAAATAGTTTTAAAAAGATCGTCTGTTGATCTTTTTAAGACTTTTATTGTCTTTAGAATTTTATGCTCAGTGCTGGAGGACAGAAGTGCTACATTTCAAATCAAGTTTTGCATCCTAAATACATGGCAGGTCAAAGAAGTCCCCGTTGGCAGTAATGATCAGATTCCACTGTGAAGCATTAAAAAGAATTGCTGGTCCTACCAACCACCAAACATGGAGGCAAACCTAAAGCTTCTTTGGGGATAATGGATTATTTGATTCCACACTGATAAAGAATCAGTGCCACCCCAACACTGCATGAGTTCTTTGGTCTGTAAAACACAGCACATAGCTAACTTTATCATCAGTATGTTGTTGGCAGTTCTCATTTATGCTAATACATGTTCGATTAGAACAACAGATTCTATATAAACCTGTATTCTGCCCACCTAAGAATATCTAAATGAAGACTACATATTATTATTCTTAATAAAAATCACTTCAGTGATGCTTAATATAAGTTGTATTGAGAATTTGAGATGTATTTCTAAACCCAAAGCCCCAAGAGGGAAACACGTTATATGGAGCAAGAATGGTGTGGACATGTAGTAAGCAAATATTAGGAAGATGTGAAAGAATAAATCCTCCTCTCATGTTCTTCTCAGTCCTGAAATCAAATGAGCCCTTTTTATTCATGAAAGTCACTAATGAAAAATCGTCATTTTTCAAAGATTTCGGAATGCCTTATGTGGCCTTGCTAAACCTTGAGTTTTCATTATCGTGTCTCTCATATGGAAATAGGCACGTTTCTGTATTACAGAAAGGAGAGTTGGAAAAAGTCTGTAACAATGAACCAGTTCCCACTGAAGGAGAATGATGTCATTTCTTCCCGAGGCTCTAAATGGAAGCGGGGCAGCTTCTTTAAGCAATGTGGGATTGGTCATCTGTCTGAGGCTACCAGTCACAAGAGCAGTTAACTCTAGAGTCTTTGTTATCTGAAGTTAAAAGGTTTTGAGCAAGGCAACGTTTACATTGATTCATTTAGTGTGGTGAATGTCAGTGCTGCCATAATATTGTTGAGGCCTTTATAGCAAACTCCCCCCACCGTCCTCTCTCCTTTTTCAGAGTTGTTCTCCAGGGATCCCCACTCCAACCCAGTTTACTCTCCTCTTTATCACTTGTACCCAGGTGACTTCTTGAGTTAGAAAAATTCCTACCAGTCTTTGATTTCACCCATTTATATGAATCTCCATTCTTTGTAGTGATGGAATGAAATGAGCAGTAAAAATTTGATGAAGGGCTAGCAATATTACTTTTGAAGTAGATTTTCCCCTTCAACTTATTTCTTTAGTACGTATTATGCATTTTCTTTAAAATAGTTCCTGTATAACTGCAAAATGAGTTATGTGCAATTGCTTCCAAAACCTATACTGTCCTCTGAAACTTTGTAAATCTCATTTCTGTTTGCATGCCTAAGCTCTAAAAACCCTCAAGTGGCCATGAACCTTAGCCAATGGTACAGTTTGTGTCTTTTGAATAGCATCTACAGGTAACATGGAAGACTAGTGACTTGGAGGGCAAGAGTGGCTTGGAAAGTTTTTATAACAAAATGGAGATATCATGACATTGTTCATGGTAGCACGCACACAACCCAACATCCATGGGATTAAGTTTTATTCTTTTTGATTTAAAGATATATTTATTTTTATTGTGTATGTGTTGGTGTTTTAATCTTAATATATACTTGTACTACATGTGAGACTGGAAGCCCAAATAGGGTGTCATATTGCATGGAAACAGAGTCCCATGCAATTGTATGCTGACATGTGGGTGATGAGAACCAACCCTGGGCTTCTGTAAAAGCAGCAAGTGCTTGTCACTGCTTGGTTATTTCTCTAGCTGTGGCAACTCATTCTTACTACCACTCTGTGAGAGTCAGCACAGGTGTGGGAGACACAATTGGAAAACAATATATACTTGCTGTAGCAGCAGCCCATGTAGCAATTAAAGTCTCTTGAGATTTCATAGCCATAGCCCCTGTTAATTATGTCGTGTGTGTGTGTGTGTGTGTGTGTGTGTGTGTGTGTGTGTGTATACATGAAGTGACTGAATGAAATTTATGCCCTAGCAATGCTGAAGCATGCATGGGCATCCCACATATGGTCGTTATGTTGAACATGTCCATATTGAGTTTCATGGCCTAAATTGATGAATATGACAGACCAGGTTGCTTATTCAAGAGGGCACCATATCTTATTATAGATGAGACACCACGTGGTTGCTGGGAATTGAACTTAGGACTTTTGGAAAAGCAGGCAGTGCTCTTTATCACTGAGCAATTTCTCCAACCCATCTATGTATGTGTGTGTGTGTGTTCTACAAGTCCTCTTGTTTGTTCCTGGCTGCTCAGCCCCAAAATAATCACACAAAAACCATATTATTTGAAATACCATTTGGCCAATAGCTTAAGCGTATTTTTGGCTAACTCATATCTTAAATTAACCCATCTCAATTATTTTATATTTTACCCCGAGGATCATGGCCTACCAAGTAAAGTTCTGGCATCTGCCTCCAGCAGGGCTACATGGCTTCTCCCTGGCTCTGCCTTCTTTCTCGCAGCATTTAGTTTCGTTTTCCCCGCCTAGGCCTAGCACTGTTCTGCTCTGCTCTTCTATAGGCTCAGAGAAGTTTCTTTATTAATTAATGGTATTCACAGCATACAGAGGGGAATCCCACATCGTGTGTGAGTGTGTGTGTGTACATATATACATACACGCATGCATACATCTGTATACTGATTGTAAAATTCAGTTTCAACGTTGCTTTTTTACTGGACTGAATTGAGAGATGGCAGAGAAGTCTGACAGCACCCTATCGTTGAACTTCTATTCTTATTGACCTGATTTCAAATGACGTGTCCTGTTTCCCGAATCACTATCTTTATTCTTTAAGAGAAAAGAAGTTCCTTGTGTAACCTGACATTGGTCTAAGTAGACTTACTTTTCTTAGCCTAGGTTCAGACTTGTAGCCTATCATCTAGGGATTTTCTAAATCTTTCAGTGAGGAATGATTGCCAACAAATTCTAGGTTCCTGAAGGAACTCAGGGGCTAAACATTCTGGTGCAAATGTACCTGCAGATTCTCAACAGAATTCTCAAATTCTCTACCTCCATTAAGGGAGTGGCTCCCCTGCAGCTGAGACCTATCTTCCAAAATAAAAGACCCTTTGTTTCCACAATAGGGAATGTGCAAAATAACAAACAACAACAAATATCCACAAAAACTGTACTTCATTGAAAGTTCCTTCTAAAAAGTTATTCCTTCTGAAAGTCCTTATTAGGATTACAGGAGGTTTGGGGGTGGCATGTGCCTGCAATCATAATTTCAGCCTGTGGTGTGGTTGCTGCAGGAGGATCATGAGTTCTTGACCATCTTTATACTTGGGTGATGAGTGAGTTCAAGGCAGTCTGGGATATGTGAAACCTGTCTTAAGAGAGGGAGGGAGTGAGGGAGAAGGAGAAAGAAGAAGAAAAAGAAGATGAAAAAAAGAAAAATAAAGAAAAAAGTTTTTGTAGAAGTCCACCACTGTTAAGAGAACATAATTTTGGATAATTGAGAAATGCTTGGTTTCTTTTTTTTTTTAAGACATATGTTGTTTTTAGTTAAATAGTTATTTTAAACTGTCATTTTTCTGCCTGTTCATAGCGTTTTGGAAGGATACTGAACTAGAAAAGAGAGCAGGTGTGATCTGGCCCTGCCTTTAGCTGTGAGACTATGAAACATTTTTAGCCTTTTATATATAGCACGTGCAGTGCTCACCTGTTAGAAGGAACAGGACAAACTGGCATTTTATGTTTCTTATCTCATTAAACCCTAAGAGTCTAAGCTAGTCTCTGAAGTCAGCCTCAGAATCTATAACGAAGAAGACTTTTCCCCTAGCTTACCTTCCTGCTTCCAGAAATTTGCCTTCAAGCTCAACAGTCACTGATCAAATCCAGCAAGGTAGATGCTGTCCCTCTTATTTGTTACTCTTGACATAGTGATTATAGGTGGTCTACTCAAGGTCTTTCCGGTCCCTAATCCTGAGGTACTTTCTAGCTTCTCCACAACCTTAAATTTAGCATACAGGCCTCACTTGGTTTTTAGCAAATGATAAAATAATACTAAAACTCTTCTAGTATCTCTAAGTTTCTTTTTTCAGGATTAATCTTGAACCCTCAGAGGTGCTGATAGCCGTAATCCACCCTTAAGCTATGTGGACAATTTAAGCAGGAGAAAAATCACTGTGACTTTCTGTGCTTGAATTTCAGTAGATGTATTTGAGGGAGAAGTAACATTGTATACATTATTGGCTGGGTGTTCTAAGGGCTGACAAGGTGGGAGAGAGGAGGCCATCAAGGGTTACAGAAAGTTAGGAGATCTGCATGATTAATACAAGAACAAAGGGAGAACAACGGGGATTCACATCAAAGCCTTCCATGCTTTCTCGCCACTTCTCCAAGTGTCATTGGCTAATCTCAAGCCTGCCAGTGCTGCTGGTTGAAGTGAGTACTAGATTTTAATGGTAGGTCATGTGATCTTTTGATCTGGACTGTGCTTTTTCGGTATGAATGTAGAAACTTTTGTCAAAGACTGAGCACAGTAGGTTGTGACTCTCCAGACCTCCAGGCAGGCATCTGTGCACTTGCTGAGGTTTATAAGTAAGAAAGGAGGGGTCTAAAGAAGCGGAAATGAATTCATGAACCCTACACCACTTGGTAGAGATAGATGTAGGGAAGATCCCTCTCTCTAGACTTCCAGTGAGTTTTTTTTTTTTTGTGTGTGTGTGTGTGATGACACTTTTATCTCAGAGTCCAGGAGAGCAAGAGTTTCTCTTCATGAAAGATAATAATAGGAGGCCCCACACTGAGTAACTCTAGATGATGCCTGGTACAATTTGATTTTTAAAACCTTGCTGACTTTCTGAATCAGTGTCTTTCTAAAACTCCAGAAAACTAACTTCCTCTCTAACATTTATTATTCAGCTTGATTCCTCAGTCTGAATAAGAGATATAGGAAAGTTATGCAAGAGCTGATCATAACTTTACTTAGCAGGTCTTAGCTCTTCACCTACATGTTGCCACACAATGAGCCTGGCAACTAATCCTAGATATTCTGAGACCCTAAAAATGCCTTACTTTTGTGCATTTAGTTTTCTTTATCTCTTTTGATTAGCAATACTTAAGCCACATTATGCAGATACTTTAAGTGCCCTTTTCTAACTCAAAATATGTCTTAATAGGTCCAAACTCAGTTGGTGCTACTGGGTGACAGTAATATATAAATAACCGCATACAGGTAGATGAACACTAAGTCCCAATAGTGACAGGAACTATTGTGTGCCATGGGGTAATACATAATTCTATTAAATCCTTGTACCATCCCTGCTTTCTGTCAAGATACAAATGTGATATTTATTGCCGACCTCATATTACTTTTATCCTTGAAACAGGAAGACATGATGTTGATGATACTGTATGTTAGTCAGGTGATTTTCCTTATCGGTGAAGAACATTTCTTCTCCTTTAAAATAATTGGGAGCCCTGTATACCAGCATCTCTTGACTACCTATCTCTCCCAAATAAATGGCATTCTATTTTAGCCTTTGGAAAAGATTGATTCACTGTTAAGATTTCTGAGATTTGTGATTGTGACTATTAGAGACAAGGGCCAGGAGACAGCAATCTTCTAATATTAGGGTAAAAGATGTAGAATAAAGGATAGATATTTATTTCAAGGTAATAGTTGTATATTTCTAAACAAGATGTATGTTTTTCTCTAACCAAACAGATTATCATTCAATCTTAGATCTCAATTTAAGTCAATTCATTCCTTTTGCCACTTGACTCTACCTTATAATATTTTCTGTGTTTTTGTCCTTTCTTTATCTTTTGTTTTGTTTTTGTTTTCTTGGTTGTTTGGTTTGCTTTGGGGTCCTGTAATTCACTTTGTAGACCAGAATGACCGTAAACGCACATAGATCTGCCTGCTTCTACCTCCCAAGTGCTGGGATTAAAGTACTTACTCTGTTTTAAGAAAAATCATGAGCATGATTTCACTAACAAGTTTAGCTCCTCCCACCAACCACCCCGCACCCCAGGAAGCAGCTCTAGTGTTTCAGAATGAACTTTGGCATTATCTTCAAACATTGGAAAAGGAGAAGCAGAGCTCCAGAGGTAGATAGGAGGCAACAATCTCACTAGAGTTAGCTTCTGTACCTGCAATGTGGCCCTGTGAAAGTCAGAATCTGTGCTCCATGAATTTCATAACTGAAAAAAAGGCACTATCCCTTTCCACACCTGAGGGCTTCCCTCGCAATTTATATTCCATGTACATGGCTCCATTGTCTCTCACCCCTTTTTATTCAGACAGAAATCATTTGAAGTTTTATTTCTAATCATCTAGCTGTTGGTATAATGAATCTCCGATGCAGATTTATGATTGTTTAGGTCTCTCTCTCTCTCTCTCTCTCTCTCTCTCTCTCTTTTTCTCTCTCTCTCTCTCTTTGTGTGTGTGTGTGTGTGTGTGTTCAGGTGAGTGTTTAATTAAACTGATGTAAAATGTTGTCTGAGCCAAAGGAAATGATTTTTTTTTTTGCTCATTTAATGTTGCCCAGATTACAGTGAACTCTTCATTTATAGAATGTTTCTTGTGAAACTGCTGCATTTTCAGCATGCTGGTGTAGTCAAAAACATTCATTTGAATGGCAATTAAATTTTAATTGCTCACGTTCACCTTTACACACTTTCTACACATTAAGGTAGCATCTCCCGGAGAGTCATAAATGAACAAGAAGATTCTCATCCTCCTCCTGATGGAGTTCCTAATTAGTGGCTTTGGATAAGTCATTTCCTATAACAGGGCAGGGTAATTGAACAGCTTAAAATATTAATCCTGCAGGAAGATCATCATTATAGATCAAAGGGTTTGTAGCTGACTGTGTGGTTACTTTTCTCCCTTTGTATCATGTAGATTGCCTTCCAGTTCCATGAACACTAGCCCACAGAGATTTTATTTTATTTTTATTTAGATATGTTTCTAATGGAGAGACAGAAAAGGTATGGATTTGAAGGGAGGGGAGGTGGGAAGGATCTTAGAGGAGTAGGAGAGGAGAAATTATAATCCAAATTTTTTGTATTAAAAAAATCTCTTTCCAATAAGAAACAAAAACTGGATCTCACATTTGAGTTTAATTTCTTCTTTCAGTAAAACTTAAATGCAGATTCTAGGGTGAACAGCATACTGCCTCTAACATCAACATGCATCATTTGTAGCATCAGCTGCAAGGGCTTTGGGAAAAGGATAAATGCTAAGCTAAAAGTTGGTAGCATAAAATGTACTCTATAACAGCTGTGAGTCTCTAAAACCCATTTTCACTAGTATGAAGAAAAGAGAGAGGGAATATATGATACAATTACATTCAAAGTAATCTGATCACTGTGATACCTTAAGAAATAGGCTCATCTTGACCTCAATCTCTAGGGCCAAACAGGGCTGTAAGATCAACACCACCATCATTTTGTCCTGCTCCTCTACCTAAAGATTGCATTCATCTTATCCCATCATGTTAATTAGAGTCATGGTCCTTGGTGCTTCAGTGCATGTCTCCGAAGTCTTCATATTCTGCATAGGAACTGACTTGACTATGGAGCCGTCATGGTTTGAGCTATTGAATTGACAGACTCAGAAGTTTGAGTATGGGGCAGGTTATGGGAATGGGGGTGTGGAGTTCTCTGGAATGCTCCCTGCTGACCTGGGGGCCATCAGCCATCTTTCGGGGAAACCTTGGAAAGCTGGGGTGCTGCCACGACTTGGGTAGTTGGTTGTTTTACTACTGTCCAGGTTCAGTGGAACTCTTTGGCACCTCTTCAACCTGGCAAGATGTTGGCAGATCAGAGGACAAGGTTAAGTTTAGGGAAAGAAAAAAAATACTTTTCTTAGGACCTAGTGATTGAAGTGGAGAATGTCAGGTAAAAGGAAAGGTCGAGAGGCTTGGCTGTTTAGCGCCTGGTAATTGAGGGAGGGATCATCAGAGTTTTTGTGGAGGATAAATTTTATTTGAGTTAATGATTATGTTAGAAATGATTATGTTAGTTAATGATTATGTTATATTTGAGTTAGAAAATGACAGAGACTGATTTGATTGGATACCTAGACAGCAACCCTGGGATCTTCCATGGTCATTGAGGGCATATCTTAGGGCAACATCTGTCTTTTGGCAAGCAACGTGGGGCCCGCCAGGATTCAGAAGATCCTGTGGATTAGGAGTTTATAGGAAGACCAGCCTACTGTTGGCAACTCAAGGCAGCTGATTCCTCAGTGCTCTGTTGCCCTTGGTCTGAAGAGGTCTTTGCTGCAGTTGAGGTGAAAGGCAGTTTGCTCAATGGCTAGCACTTTCACCTGCCAAACTAGTTACAGGTAGAAGTCCTTCCGTACCCATCCATCTTCTTTGGAGGAAATAGGGGTTGCTGCCAAGAGCCAACCCAGCTCTCTGTTACAAAAAGCCTTTTTAACTAAACATTTAAAGCCATATTCCCCAGATCTCTGAGAATTTGAGGGCTGTCTATTGGGTGGGTATATGTGAGTAGACAAACTTTGGGTTTAGTTACTCGTCATAAGCACACATGGAAACTCCTTTTGCCAAGTGAGAACAGTCATAGTTTGGATGAATTTGGGTGTCATGGGACCATCATTAATCTCATGCACCCCTTCCTTGTTTAACTTCGTTGTTGAAATAGGAGCGGCGGGGCTATGTCCCTGGCACCCGGCCACCCCCACGGCTAGCTTTACCCGAAATAATTACAGGGAAACTGTATTCTTTTAAACACCACTTGGCCCATTTCTATCTAGCCTCTTCTAGGCTAGCTCTCACACCTGGACTAGCCCATTTCTAATAATCTGCTGTAGCCCACGAACTGGCTTACCAGGAATGATCTTAACCTGCATCTGCCTGGGGTAGAAGAATCATGGCGACTCTCTGACTCAGCTTCTTTCTCCCAGCCTTCCGTTCTGTTTACTCCACCCATCTAAGGGTGGGCCTATCAACTGGACCTAGCAGTTTCTTTATTGCTTAACCAATGAAATCAACAGATTTTTATATGACACTCCCACATCACTTCGTCATTGCAGTAAAGCATTTTCCTCACTTGCCTTTGGAATGAGTACATGGAAAGTAAATATTTAAGAAACTTTACATGTTCAAAATATTTTTATTCTACTTTAAAAACCATTATCCATTTTTTTGGAATATGCTTAGATGTTGGAAATGATACCTTTTGCCTTTGGTAGGCATGCAGTTGCTGAATCTCTTCAAAACGTCTAAAGCAATTTTAATATCATAACCTTCCTTGATGGTTTTTCTCTGTAGAATCTTGCAGATCTTGTAGCATTTGTTCTTAAGGGACGCAATTTCTAGTCTCATCTCCAGTGGAATATAAATATTTGTTTTACTTTATTTTATTTCAAGGCTTTTTCCCTGTCCTAAGTCTGAGCGGTTGGGCTAGGTGGTGGACAAAAAGACCAGCTTCATAACAGTCTGACTTCTGGAAATGTGGTTCTCTCCCTTCTTTCCATTAAAGCACCATTCAATTTCCCCTTTCTTGTGAAGATCATTTATTCAGTTGGTTGATCTTTGAGATTTCACATTGCATTACACCAGTCTCATTTAGGTTTAGAACACAGATGCATCTGCTTTCGGTTGGTCATGCCTTCTCCAGGAATCAGTTCATCTTAATACAATGATCTTGTCTGAAGAAAGAGGAGGAACATAGAATAAACCTCAAGCTTTACCAAGACTTAACTATTATTTTTGGTCTTTTAAATTAATTATTCCATGGTGAATTTTGCTTCTTATTCATTGTAGTAGAAAACTACATGGATGGAAGCTCACACTTATGCAAACTTGTCAAGCACTTTTGTGGATTTCTGTAGCTGGATGGCAGTTCCTTTTCTGCCTCTACATGTCAGTTTTGTTGTTTGTTGAGTGAAAGGGGCTGGACTCAATTAGAAGTGTCTGAGCTCGGATAGGTGTCATGGATCGCATTAGTTATTTCCCCAGTTCTGATTGACTATCTAACAGACATATCTTAAAGATTCATTTTAGCTCATGGTTTTAGGGAATTTCGTCTATTATACCTGGGAAGCCAGAGTAGCAGGCATTCGCAGTGCAGCACCATTGGATGCCTTCACTTGGCACTGTGAAATTTTGATGCATTAGGAAACAGAGTGTGCTCACACAGACCTGTAACAGACTATACCCCTTAAGGCCTGACCTACAGAGACCCAATTTCTGCAGCTTTTCCCTTCCTAAAATTTCCATAACCTCCCTAAAACAGCGCCACTTGCTGAGGACCATGTGTGGGAGATATTTCCCTTTCCAAGTATAGTGGTGGTTTTATGGGATTGCCTCCAGCAGTTTCCTGTAAAGAGTAAAAGGAATCGGCAGGGCTCCATTTCCCTTCTATCTCCAGGTACATTAAAAGAGTCATTTTTGACTATTTCTACCTAACCTTCTGTAGCTTTTGTTATTTAATTGTGTCCTTTGGAGACCAGGTTTTCTAGCCTCTTGTCTTGTTTTTTCCTTTTATCTGTCCTTGGAGGTTTCAGAGATTTTTCTTATCTCTGAAATCCCATGATTTGGTGGGATCCTTTTGTTCTAGCCTTTCAGACTTGAGACATGAAAATTCCTCATGTACGTGACTCATCTGTCATATTTGTGAGCACAGTAGCAATCCCTTGATAGCATTACATACAGCTTCTTCTGTGTTCTGGAATGATACTATGTATGGCAGTTGGCTTAAATTAATAAAGGAGTGCGGTAATGGACAGTAGATATGTACACAAAGACTGGAAATGTACCACTGGGGTAGGAATGGTTCTTAACTTTTTCAAACCCATAGAATACCCAGCAGGTGGATGCTTTCAGATTAAATAATCACTTTACAGCCCTGCTGGAGATTAGCTCTCCATCATCGAATGTAGACTGCGTTGCTAGAGAGAATTGTGGAAGGGTTGAATACAGAATGCGGGGGTGGGTGCTGCACTAAAGGAGTTATTTCTTCCATCCTATGAAATGTATTTCAGTCTGGCAGATAAATTCTATCATTAGACATTTTTATACACTGTCTGGCTGTGTACTAGCACCAAGAGCTTTTAGAGACTGCTCCCCACCCCCTTAACAAAATATAAGAGAACAAATAGCAAATCTTGTTGAGTAACAGAAGACCTGGGGAATAGTGGAAAATAAACAGATCTCTTTTCATAGAGACTCTTGAAAAATAGAAAAGGGTGTTCTAGTAGTTGTTCACATTAGTAAAGAGGATACTGGCAGTAAACTTAGAAAAGAAATTATAAAAAATGTACAAATATTTGATTTAATATATTTTTAGTGAAAATTCTAGAAGAATTTGAAGTATAACAAATAACTAAAGTTCAAAGTAGTGAAAAGAACATTTTTATAATAAAAAGAAACTCGTTTCCAAGTCCAGTGGATAATTTAAAGATGTGTTTTAAAAAATTAACAAACCATAGAACTGATGATGTCTAATTTGAAACTAACCAGAATTTGTATTGAAATATAAGATAATGATAAGATAGGAAACATCAAGAACACAAAATGTGGAAGATCATCATACCCTTCTATCAGTTATCCTGTTTGTATTTATCCTATTTCCATGATGGTCACAACTGTTTAGAAAAAACTTCTCAAAATGTGAGAAGTTGGAAGACACTTTAAATCTAGACATTGGGGTGCACACTGGAAGTTTTGACTCAGAACTATGACAATGGTTGAAAAGCAGGTCTGGGAGTTAGGTCTGGGTCCTCGCTTCAAATCCTGTCCCAACAGATGCTAAGAAAAGAATGGTTTCCTTCTAATTTCAAATAGCAGGGCTGGGGCTCAGGATTCAGAAGGGAGGAAGCCTGGATCCTCCAACTTGCATCACAAGATTAAAAGCAGTTTCATCATAAATTAAAAATAAAACACAATGCGTGTTAAAGCAGAGAAACATAAAAACACTGAAGATGTTTGTCTCCCTTCTAATCACTAAAGATGGATTGTCTAATTCTGCCTCTGAACAACCCAGAAGAAAGCATCCAGCCTGGGGAGCTCCCTGGCTCATTTTTGTTCAGCGCTATGTTTTACTCATCATAAAGACAGAATGAACCACAAATCTCTGGGTTTAAATCTGTTAATTATTGACTAGGAGAAGGATTTATGGGAAATGGTGGGTTTCAGCTTTAATAAATAATGGGGTTGGTTCTGCCCAATGACAGATGTGCGCAATTTTCATTAAGTTCAGGGGCAGTTTTACCACTGAATCAAAGCAAAATGGTATCTTTTTTTTTTAAATTTATTTATTTATTAAAGATTTCTGTCTCTTCCTCGCCACCGCCTCCCATTTCCCTCCCCCTCCCCCAATTAAGTCTCCCCCCCAGCCCGAAAAGCAATCAGGGTTCCCTGTCCTGTGGGAAGTCCAAGGAACCCCCACCTCCATCCAGGTCTAGTAAGTTGAGCATCCAAACTGCCTAGGCTCCCACAAAGCCAGTGCGTGCAGTAGGATCAGAAACCCATTGCCATTGTTCTTGAGTTCTCAGTAGTCCTCATTGTCCGCTATGTTCAGAGAGTCCGGTTTTATCCCAGGCTTTTCCAGACCCAGGCCAGCTGGCCTTGGTGAGTTCCCGATAGAACATCCCCATTGTCTCAATGTGTTAGAGTACTACTCAGCAATAAAAAACAAGGACTTCATGAATTTTGCATACAAATGGATGGAAATAGAAAACACTATCCTGAGTGAGGTAAGCCAGACCCAAAAAGAGGAACATGGGATGTACTCACTCATATTTGGTTTCTAGCCATAAACCAAGGACATTGAGCTTATAATTAGTGATCCTAGAGAAGCTAAATAAGGAGAACCCAAAGAAAAACATATAGGCATCCTCCTGAATATTAACCTTCAGCAAGCGATGAAAGGAGACAGAGACAGAGACCCAAAATGGTATCTTTTAAAGAATATTCTGATTTTGTAAATTATTCACCATTCCCGAAATAGTGGAGACATATGCTATTGTTCTCTGTGGAGAACACAAAATGTCTTTATGAAGGATGTGGCAACGTGTTTCACTGTAGAATGCACAACTAAGAAAATACATAAAATATGTTCACCCCAAAACAGCTAATTCAAATTGAGTTATTAATAGTATTTAAAGATGCTCCCAGATACAGTGCTAGGAAAGCAGAGAAAAATGTAGAGCTCAATAAATATCAATAAAAAATGTAAAATATATAAAGATGCTCCCAGATACAGTGCTAGGATAGACTGTGGGCCCATAGATAACTAGAAAGCCAGTTGGTTATTTCATGGTTTTCCAGACATCGAGTTTTGACAGTTGTCTTCACCAGATTATAACAGTCACCAATAAAATTAAAAGAGTGGCTGAGATATCGAACGGGATTCCTATTAACAGACAGATAGATTATAAAGGCTTCAAGGGGCTAAAACACCTTGTCGGGGATTGTTAAACTGAGCATAGCCTCCACTTTACTAACTGGATATCAAACCTAGAAGTGCTTCCATCTATAAAATGGGTAAGTTCTCTGTGTTCATTGTGTCTTCCTGTGATGCTACAATTAACAATAATGGCAAATATGTTAAGGTAATAAAAAGACCAAGATTAGTTAGTAAAATCAGTTTTGGAAGATGTATTTTTATACCCACTGTAACATCTAGACAATTGAAATCTACTCTTTGGCTAGAAACCAGACAGGAACGCTGCATAATTTAAGATGACTGATTTATCAGAGCCCAAGTGCTTTCCTAATAAATCTCACATCTGATGCCTAAAGGTGGTGGAGGCAGAGGTTGGGGTGTAGATGCATGTGAACATCTACAGTTGTCACCAACCTAACACAGTATTTCTTTCATTGTTTTTATAGTATGTATTTTTGAAATATAGTTTTAGTGAAAATGGAATCACATCACTTTCTTCCCTTCAGCCTGTCCCAGTTGACCTGCTTTGAAGCCCCATGCCCTCCTACTTTCAAGTCTGCGGCCTCTTTCCCTTTGTCATTATTGTTACACACACACACATGTTTGCACAAATATATAAGTACAACCTGTTGCTCCATTTCAGTTGTTTATTTGTACAGAGTTAGCTATAAGAACAAAAAGAAGTCGGGCAGTGGTGGCACACGCCTTTAATACCAGCACTTGGGAAGCAGAGGCAGGTGGATCTCTGTGAGTTCAAGGCCAGCCTGGTCTAAAAGAGCTAGTTCCAGGACAGGAACCAAAAGCTACAGAGAAACCCTGTCTCGAAAATCAAAAAAAAAAAAAAAAAAAAAAGAACAAAAAGAAAAATAAAGAACAAACTTCTCAGAGAAAATGCTGCTGTATATTTATTTTCAGGCGATTTCTTCTAATGTCGTTGTGTTTCCTCAGCATTATTTCTCATTTTAAGGCTCTTTTGTTTGGTTAGGTAAATTTCTTCTAATGCTCCAGTTCTCCTTAATTAACTTATTTATGGTTCTTAAGAATATTTATGGGTGGAAATTGCTCATATGAAGTGAAATTTTCTCCCAAGTAAATTTTAGATAAAAGAAAAAATAATGCAACAGGATTTGAGTGGAAGTGGAAGCTCAGCCGGTGCGTGTAGTTTTGCATTTCCCATGTTAATCAGATTTTTCTGTGCTATTTGTAATATTATTTGGTGTAAGAGTACAAGATGAGAAAATACTGATTGAATGAGTGTCACTACAGGACAGTCCTACAAAGAAGGGGCAGAGGCGTGCATGAGAGAAACCATATTTGATTTCTGTTGTGTTTCTGTAGAATTCTGCATGAGAATTGGCCTTGAATTCTCATTGGCTTCTATTTAATCTGCAAGGCACTCTGTTCTTATTCTTAAATGCTGGAAAAGTGTTACCCTGTAGACGCCAGTATTTGAATATTTACATGCAAAGTTTCAAGCTACACAATGAAGCCACCTGCTCCATCTTGCTGTTTCTAGGCAGGAGGCATCTATAAAATTGCTTTATTAAAGCAGGGGGCTAGAGATCAAAGAAGTTCATTGTCTTCTCTGCATGCCTCAAATTCAGAAAGGATGTTCCCATCAACTTGATATCAGAGATTTGGTCCATTTAAAAAGAAATATTGCTGGAGAGAAGATTTGAAACATCCATTCAAAAAGGCACTTTTATTGTCTCGTTTCTTCGCTACACCTTCCTTATTCTTTATAGTCTGTTTTAGTGTCGTGGATTTAGTGTTTGCATGATTAAAGTTACCTGGAAGTCATATTAACCTCTGGATCTTTGTTAATTCTCTAATTCAGTGTTTATTAAATATTAATAGGCATGTGAATCCCCTTGGGGGATGTAAAGAAAGTATAGGGAAGATAGAGAATGTCTGTCTCAACAAATGACCAGATGATACCAGGGCCTTGATCCAGGGAAGATTCTACACCTTCAAGAAAAGCATATTTTCGATTTCTTGCCCTTTTGTTATTGTTTATATGGCACTGTAGTTTTTAAATTGAAAAAAAATATTGCATTGTGACCTGATATCATTTTCTGTAATTATTCTCAACACTGTAAGGAATTTCTACATTTTGAGGCAGGGTTTAAATGCTTAATGTAGATGACTACGCGTCTGCTGGAGGCAAAATGAAGCAAGTGAAGTGAGAGAGAAATAAATGTTATGTGTTGTGATCTCAAAAGCATAAGAAGTAAATCTATCTGTTGAATTAGGAAGATTGATTCTCAATTGCCTGTGGCATAGAGAGCACCATCAGTTATTCTTGACTCCGAGTCCGCTTGTTGCTGGCAGGAGACCTTTTTTTTTGTAGCTGGTTTGTCCATAATTCATATTTTTTGTTAATGGGTCATTTGCCCACCTACACCCCTCAAAAACAAACATGCATCCTCACATGCACATGGCAGAGTTTCAAGCATAGAAGGAGGCTGCTGTACTCCCTCTGGGTAAGGACTGGATTCACCTGCTGCCCTCCTGTAGAAGAATCACAGAAAGTAGACTCAGCATCTTGGAGTGGCGTCCTTTTCATCTGAGTGTCGTGGATAGTAAGTCAAAGACCTGACACTGATCATTCCCCTTATGCAAAGGTGTCATTCGTGAAGTTCTATGTTTATGTGCTGCTTCTAATCTAAAAGGGAATGGGGACCATTTCTCTTTTTATCCATGTTTATTAGGAGCACTGTAAACATTTTGACACAGTATTTTTATAGTTTTTTTTCTGTAAATACAATTAAGAGTTGAATTAAATTGAAATGATGGCAGTCCTTCTACCATTTTTTGAAGTTAGCAAGTGGGCTGTTGGGCTCCTTAATTGCTTACTAATGTAAAAAATATCATTGTTAGTAGAGCATAAATCATGGCAATTTTGTCCCACTAGAGGCTAAAAGCAGCCCAAGATGTGGTAATTAAGATACACTAATAGACCTGGCAGTTTCCATAATAGGAGCTTTTAACAAGGTGGAAAAGAGCATGTCATCTCTCATGCAACAAAAAGGCAACAAAGAAAATAGAGGATTTTCTTCATAGGAAAGAAATCACCTGCTCAAAAAACAATAGGCAGACAGCAGGTAGGGGCTATTTTCCTTTGCCATTCTCTCTGTGTTTTCCTGGTCACCCCAAAGCATAGGAGTACAACTTAGAAATGAGAATTCGATGCATAGATTCTATGGACAAAAAGGGTCTCCTGCTCAGAGATTGATGATTTCGTTTTCAGGACCAGGAAATAGGAAACAAATAAAACAAGTGGTTTTTTTTTTGGGGGGGGGGGATGCTTGGGAGCAGAGCTGAGACTAAAGACAGGCATTTTCCTTTGAAATGGATCTGAAGATCATCTTATTTTTTTATTTTCATGAAAGACCCTCACAAATTGTCAAACTAATATACCATTACGATTTCTTAGATTCTCTCTTTCCTGTGCTGTTGGACATATGTTCTTGATACTTGGATTATGTAACAAACATCGTATGAAAATGGGTAAGAAGAGCAGTAAGGATTTAAAGACTACACATTCGGTTTGAAGGGCAGGAAAAATCACCATGTTCCCAGATCACTTAACTTCTAAAGTTTGGGTTAAAATGAGCTATGACCTTCAGAGCTGGTACATGCAAAAACTCAGCGGGAATGACAATGATTACTTTCCCCCTTGACACTTATCTAATCCAATTAGTATTAATTAAGAATGTCTGTACACAGGAAGGTCCTAGTGCTACAAAGGCCAGCAACTCCATTTCTACTTAGGACTCTGCCCTTACATGGAGCTTTTTAGTAAGGCCCTCAGGATGTTCGCAGAACATTAATGTTCATTTCTTATTTAACTAACTTTTCCTTTTCAAAATAAAAGAAAAAAAATCAGGTCAAAGAGATGGTTCCACAGTTAAGAGAATTTGTCCCTCCCCAGAAGACCTGGTTTCGATGGATAACACTCACACTGGGGGATGGGGTCATGCCTGCCTGTAGCTCCAATTATTGGGTCCTGAACTCATTTTCTTGCCTCCCTGGGCACCTGCAAGCATGAGATGCACATGCATACACCCATGCACTCACATGTATACATATTAAAAATGGCTTTCTTGCCACACTCTGTGAGTTATTAGATCATCCAAATGGAAACCTTACTTTCCATGATAAAAGTAATAATACGTAGAAGCAAAACCATTAAACAGACATGCAAATATATAATTGAAAATTTTGGTGTATCCACAAAAGGCAGTCTGCAGGCTTAGAGAGAACAGGCTTAAGTATTTTGTACTGTTGACCAGGGGCAAAATGTAAGCAAAGAAGACAATATTACAGAAAGCATGAAGAGCAGGGACTGAGATCAGAGGAAACTTGGTCTCACCTTCTACAGGTCATAAAAGGGGTTGATGGGACACACCAATCAGATATAAACACATGTCAGACAATGAGAGCCAAGGAAGATAGTTTGAGATATTGTATAAGTGAAAGGCTTCTTGAATTGGAAACTGATAATAGGAAGTGTTTAAAAAGAATTGTGGAGACCATGGTAACTGAAAATGGTGATCCCCTTGAAGCAGAGTTTCTGTCAATCATTGTACATGCTCACTTGAAAGAATTTCCTGAGTTTGAGTCTTAGGATTGTTACTTAAAGGGCAATCAAACAACAACAACACCACAACTGGGAGAGATGCAGGCAGTCTTCTGCATCTTTTCAATGAGCCTTTACATTTAGAGAGTAGGTGTCTCCACATGTACACAAAAGACTGATTATTGTAGCTTGAGCAGAGACAGAAGGAAGAGATGAAGGTATTTCAATGTGCTGGTAAGGGATAGTCATGACTGTAGAGACAGGGGAGTAGCCAAGCAGATGTGTATTCACTTCAGCAACTGGCTGGGTTTACATTGTTGTGTGTTGGTTTTGAGGTAGTTAAAAATGGACAAGTTAGTGGGAGCTAGGGAGGTTATGATACCACATTTAGGTGGTTAATTTTTTCTGGAATACAGAAGAGTGGGACTCGCATAAATTTGTGAATGTATAGATAGGCAAAGCACAGATGTGCCTAAGGTTATATCCTGGACCAAACTGTGATCAGAAATAGAGGAAAGAACAAGAATCACTGGTACACAGTGAAAAGTAGGCAATAACAATGGCATTAAACAAATATAGGAAGCAAGTCTACATTGAAAGAGTGGTAAATTGCATATGTTTTTCTCAAACTTTGAGCAGGAAGTTAATGTTCATAAAATTTAGCAATAGAAGGCTATTAAGATAGCACAGCTGGTAAAGGTGGAACCAAGGCTTACAAGCAGTCTGATCTTCTATCTCCTGTGAGTACATGATGCAAGGAGACAATTAACTCCTAAGTGTTTTCCTGTGGTCACCGCACACATAACATAGGATACACATATGCCACATAGACACACACATACACACACACCACACATAAACACAAACAAACACACACTTTCAATGAGTAAACAGTTGTGCTTTTTAAATTAGCACACAATATGTTGATTATGTTGATAATGGTACCTTGGATTAGTGGGACTGTGGACATGAGAGATGATTAAGTAGAACATTCCTAAGAAGGGAGCAGTGACATGTAGTCGTGACTGGAAACAGGTGTAGATTAGAATAGTTGATTTACGAGGAAAATAACCTAACAAATTGATGACAGTAGTCAATGATGGAGTCAAAATATCACAGATACATGAGAAGAGGAGAATTACTAAAGGACCATTGTCCTTGAGAGAAAAACAATGGCATTCTGAATATGAGAGTGTGGAGAAATTCACCTCAGAGAGAAGCAAGAATAAATTGTCTAGTGAGGCTGAAAAGAAGGGGAATGACTGTGCTGGGAGGTTTAAGCATGTTAGAAGAAGATGGAATGATCCATTTGGGCCATTTTTCCTTTATTATTACTAAAGTTGGAGAAAAAACCTATAAAAGTAACAGAAAGGAAGATATAAGGAAATTTCAATGGGAAAAAAGACAGACTACTTCATCAATAAGACTAAGAAACAGATTGTCAAAAGGTAAAAGTAGTATCATCAGGAAGTGTGTGCTATTTTATTTAAAAAAACATTCAATACTCTGGTGAGACACATGGTGGAGTAAATACAGCTGAAATCTAGTCTTTGCCAGACAAAGGTCTATACAGAATTCTGTAGATGAAGTACTGGACAGGACTGTGGGTGGCATTTGCAACACCGTGACTATGATGTCTAGTCATAACTGTGACAATGGTCAGATGAGATTCAGCCAAAATCACAAAAGGAGACATTGTTCTAGAAAAGGATGAGGACAAAAATTAATATGATACCCAGACAGTGATAATTACAGAGCTCGGAATAGGAGACTTGTGGGGAAAAGGAAGAGGGACAGGGAGATATTCCTTCTTCTAAATACAGAACAAGACACTCCTTAGCCTTTCCTTCTTAGGGTTACAATTTACATAATACAGTGAACCCAATGACTGGTTCCTCAAGGTCCTCTACAGGTGAATGTTGGGCAAATCCAAGAAGTCCTCTGTGGGAGCTTGGGTGTACTTTCATTATTGCTATGTGGCCCATGGAGCAGGCAGACACAAGATAGTCTGTGCATTCCACTCAGGTAGAATTCAAACAAATGGGCTAAGTCAAAGAGGAGCCCAGTTTTGAGTTAACAGCTACTTTATGTTTGTTTCTTTCAAACACCAATTTCCAGTCCAGATTGAAAAAAAAATCCCAGCAAGATAAATAGTGACAAAGTTATATAGACATATATATCTGATCATGGATATATCATGGTCAAACTGCTGCAAGGTAAAACCAAGAATGTATATTAAAGCAGGTAAAAATACATACTTCTCTTAAAGGAGTAGGAAAAGTAATTTATAGCCAATTCAATAAAAAATTATGAAAATCAAGGACTCTAACACTCAAACTATATTTGTCATCCCAGTAAAAAATGTTCTCTGAGATCTATTTTGGAGATATTTGCATGGCAAATCTTTTTTCTATCTTTAAAACACAGTTTTCTCTGTCTATGATGTTCATGAAGACTGACACTTGTTTTGTTAGGAATATCTTATCCACTGAGATTTGATTATTCATGTGTTTGTGCATCTCTCTATCCTTCCATATTTTCTTCGTCCTGATTTTCAGTGACTTCAATGCTCTCCTCTCTCTACTTCCATTGTGCTTAAAACCATTTGACCTCTGAATGATTCATATGGATCTGCAAATTCTACTCATTTCATACATACACTTTCTCTTTTAGTGAATTGTCTAGAGATGCCAGCATTTTCTTTGGACTCATTATAATCATAGTAAGCTATTATTATCAATAAAGGTAGAAACTTAAATACTACCTTTACGAAGATTTGTCATTCTAAATTTATCTGGAAGCCTAAAGGACAATCATTTCCATTTCTGTTTCTCTTCATTCTACCTGGCATTTACTTATTTTTTTTTCTGCTTCAAAGAAGTTTATAGAATTTTGAATTCTAAATTTAGATTTTGCTTTGATATAGTTTTGTAACTTTCTGAGAACATGTACATCTCTTAATCTTAACTTCTACTTTAAGAACGTGTATTGAACATGTTCTTTGGCAATTTCACAAAAGTCAATAGCGTATTCTGACTGATCACCACCCACCATTTGTGTTCTCTTTTAAGGGATGCCTTTCCTGTAAGCCATGGTTGCTCCTTTGAGATAAATTACTAGTTTTTTTAGGTATTTTTTTGGTGTTTAATATGTTTTTCTTGGCTTTACCTCACAGTACACAGATGATACTTTGCAAGGTTTTCATGTATGTGTTTATCTTTCTGGAGGTTCATTTTCAAATCTTTAGCCATATGTGTTCAAATACTGATCTTGCTTCACATTTAAACTGTCTGCAGCAGACCAGTTTCTTGCACAATGGGTGTTTCCACAGCGTCCCTCCATCTTTTATGCAGCTTCCTCTAATTGCAAGTTTTAAAAGTAGCTGCGCTTTTCTATTGACATGCTCCACTTTGTTAACCCTGTTTTCTAGGGTATCTAATTGATCAACTAGCGATTAGTTCCTTTCTATCAGTTGTATAATTCTAACATTTTAAGTTATTTTTATAACTTCTGATTTTTCAATGAAATCAATTCTTTGCATGTGTTTTCTCCAATTTTCTATGCATTTCCTTGAAAAGAATAATTGTAGGTTTAACTCTTTTCCTTGTAACTGAAATCTCTGGTGATTTCAAGAGTATTTTAATATCATTTTCAAGATTTATTTGTCATGACTAACTTTTCCTCCTGTATACTAAATTGAGCCTATAAAACATTCACATTACTGAGCATAGCACAGGTTCCCTCTTTGGTCTGCTAGGAGACTTACAACAAAAGAATTGAGTAGCTTCAGACTGGTACTAGATCCTCTCTACCCCATCTTTGTTCCAAGGACATACTCCCAGTGCTGCTGACTGGTTTCAGTTCTTTCTCATATGGGCCTCACTCTTTAATTCTCATCTCAAACAGTAAAGGGCTGTCAGAAATGTTTATTTTCTTTCTCTCATGCAGTCTCAGGATCATTGCAGAAATCTATGTAGTTTTAGAATTTGATACTATCTTAATTACAGCTTTAGTTTGCTGTTCTTAGCACACAGAAGGCTCTCTTTTATTGTTGTTGTTACAAAATAATAATAACGAAGTCAACTCCACTAGTTTCTGTATCAACAAGACAGACAGCTGCTGCTGCCTATGCAAATCATGTGCGGGGGCGGGGAGGGGGAGAATTGACAAAAGTCCCCAAGGTAAAACTTCTATGTAACATCAGCTCATCATCATGAATTTTTTTTTCTCTGAATTTTATTCCCCACAGCTTCAGCAAAAATGTGAATCTCACAAAACTGAAAGCGTAGGTGAAGAGCTACAGTGGCTACCGAGAGAGAAGAATAAGATTTCTCTAGGAAAGAGCCCCTGATAGGCTCGCCAATCCGGAGCAGTGAGCCCTAAACACACGTGCATATGTACAACACCAAAGAACGTAGCAGGCTGGGTTGTACTTAAGCACAGATTGTGTATATGTGTCCGTTTGTATATAACAATCACTAAAGAAGAGGAGGTCATGAATTTGAAAGATGGTGGACAAATGGGAGAGGAAGTCAATAGAGAAGAGGGAGAGAAAAAATGATTTGAATAGGGTTACTAATATATAAACTTCTCAATTATTTAAAAAAATTACAGCTTTCCTAGTAGCCCTTGGAATTTGCTAATCGAAGCTATATTGGGGAGGTTAATATATTGATTAATAAAGCAACTGTTTCTTACATACAATCAACAAAATATTTGTAGTTTTCCATGTTGAACAAACAAAAATAACTCATCTTATTATATGAAAAAAAAATTTCAAAGCAATACCTTTTATACAATAAACAACATATAATTTTGCCCTCAAATTGAGTGGGCTTGGGAAGGTATAAAAGGTTTGAATGCTAACTACATTCCTGGCAATGTGGCCCATTATAATGCATTATTCTTGGGATACAATTATTAGTGGGTGCAATTATTATAATTAGTGTTAGCGCTAACTACAGAACCTTGGCCAAATACTAGGTCTTTTTATATCTCATCATTGCCACCTGTAAAATATGAGAGGAAACATCAGCTTCACATACTAATGAGGCTGATAAAATGAAAATACACTTATCTATATGGAATTCTGTATGCAAAAATTTATCACTTTTGTATGTTCACATTAAAGTTTCAGGAAGAGATGGTGATTTAGAGAATTTACCCCTCATGGTAATTCTATCCCAGTCTTTATTTTGACTCTACTCAAGGTATGGCCCTATTACTCATACTTACCTATTTAGCTCAGAAATAAGTTACTGTGAGGCCAAAAGATTATTTAAAGTTATGATATGCATGTGGTTTGGCTGCATTTAGGTCTCAGAAGTGTGAAAATTAACAAAGATCACATAAGTAAAGCCTTCTGGTTCTTTTTTTTTTTACACTTGTAGTATTAGCATTTATTAGGTGGAGATATGAGGATCAGGAGTTCAAAGCCAACCTCTACCAACCTAATAGTTTGGGTCCAGACTTAGGTATATTAGACAATTTTTAATACCCCAACCATAGAAAATAAGAATCAACCCCAATATCAAATCAAAACAAAATAGTACAGATACTGCATCAGAGAACTATAAGAGCCTTCTGGTTCTTAACTGTTATCACTAAGGCATTGTAGAAACATGAAGGCCATTTTTCCACATATTTTCAAAACAATGTCAGTAGTTTTGTACATGGGTGGAATGGTTAGTATAAAATCAAAGAAAAATGGAAAGGAAAAAGAAGAAAAAAATCAGAAAATTTATTCATGCTAACTCTTTAAAAAGCCAGCTTTTACATTTTGGTTAAAACAACATATTGGGTTTCTGCTGGGGGAATCTCCACCCAGGTGGTTGCACATCTGTAGTTCACAGGTTGAGGGCCTGGAGCTGGAGGGCTCAGTAGCTCCTCGGGTGATATTTGCACTTTGTTGCTGGCCCTGATGATCTGATTCCATGACATCTGTTACTGAGACAGAGGAGGGAAGATATGCACACGAAGTCTCCTGGAATCCAGTCTGCATGTCAATGAACCCTGCTGCGATTATCTTGCCGTTTATTCTGTGGCCTTTGGGGCTTTGACAGGCAACCCCCAATCTGTTTTTCATCCGTTTAAATCTCCATATTTACTTTTAGATGTTTTACTTTGAAATCTTAAAAATATAAATAAATAAGAAGTAAGAGCATTGTTCTCCTCCATGTCATATGGAATTTGCCTTTTACATATTCAGGTATTTGAGTATAAAATAAAATGGGGGAAAGGCTATGCTACATTTGATAAGAAAAAAGAGAGAGAAAGAGAGATGCAAAGAGAAGCAAACAACAAAAGGCCAAAATTGAATCTACAAATTCTCAGTATTGGCTTGTTTTCTTTCTTGAGCAGGCTTGTCATCATATAAACTGGGATTCCCTCCTTTTTAAATTTCAGGATGAAGCCCAAGAAAATAACTGTTCCCAGTGTGTGTTGATTACCTAATCACCAAGATCCTTAGTGATGCTGTTCCCCTACTTGAAAATGTGGGTTCCTATGAAATGGGTCCTGAACCTCTTCATCAAGTGGTTTTATGTAGACAGTAGTAAAAGTGTCACGCGCGGCAGCTCTTTGGAAATGCAGGCTCACAGCCCACGGACACTCCACAGACAGGCCAGGGGAACTGCATTTGAATGAGCTCCTTCAATCATGACAGATGCACGACAAAGTCAGAGATCCTTCCTGGTGTAGGCTATGGCCTGACTATTTTTTCCTATAAAATAACAGAGAATAAATATTTTGGGTTTTACAGGCAATGTAGTCTGTGCTGAAGTTACTCAGTTTAAATATTCCTCTGAAATGCTTCTCACAGACAACAGCTGAAGAAATTGTGTGGTTGTCCGTCAATGAAAGTTTATTTGTGGGTACTGAAACTTAATTTCATGTCTTTTTACATATCACAAAACATTGTTTTGCTATTTTTATGACCGTGCGAAATAGGACTACTCCCATGTCATAGACCTTAGGAAGCTGCTGGTGCCCAGACAGGTCTGTTTTCATGTAACTGGTATTGGGAGTATCATTTCCTTATTTCTCTTGAGATACCAGCTGTCATCCTGCCTGTCATCACCTGCTCAGGGACTGGAACAAAATACCACAAATTGATTGTCCAATCAAGACACGTTTAACCTGGGCCTGATGAAATAGGCCTGGGATTCCAGCTTCGAAAGAAGTTGAAGCAGGAGGATAGTAAGTTCAAGGTTGGCCAGCCATCCTAGACAAAAAAGAAAAGAAAAGAAAAGACAAAGAAAGAAAGAAAGAAAGAAAGAAAGAAAGAAAGAAAGAAGGAAAGAAAGAAAGTTCAGTATTAATTACCTGGCACACTCACGGCCCTAGATTTAACCTCCAGCACTGCTGAAATATAGACATAAAAGACACTTATTCTTGCATTATTGAGCAGGTAGAAGATTAAGGTTCCATGGTGTAGGATGCTAATCTGTCTTTTTAAGAGTTACCTATTCTTTGGATCCCACCACGGTAGAGAGAAACCTCTGGTGTTTTTTCCAGTTACACTAAAGATACCATAGTTACTGGCTTAGGGAGGTGATTGGTTGTTTCACTTAACATAAATCACTTATATAAAGACCCTGTACTGAAGGACTGTCACATTGTGCTTTAGGGCTTAAAATCTGGAATTTGAGAGGATGGAACTAACCCTTACGTCCACAATAGAGTGCAGCAGAGCTTTCTCTAGTTTCTCCCCTGTCTCTTTCTCAACAATTTCTCCCCATTCTGCAGTGGTGTTTTATTGTCTTCCTCACATTCACTTAGTGTTACAAATTTATGGCAGAATGTCCTCTTTCTTTGCTAAATTTTACTTCACACCTGTAGACAGTGATGATTAAGGTTAGTCAACAATTAGTGAATTGTTCTTAGCTGTTAATGGTGGACAACTGGAAAGGACGCAGACTGCCTATGCCAGCTCCTGCTTCTCCTAGATTCTACTTAATTTCATGCTCCTCAAGCATTCTTCTGGTCCGCCCCCATCTTTAAATTTGGAGAAAATGTGCATGGAAGATTCATCTACCTGATTTTTGGAGCGATTATAAACATTTCTATAGGGCTATCTTCAAACAGCTGGTTTTTAGAAGTGTCTTAGTCCCCAGTGAAGACATTACCATTACTTTCTCAATTTTCAAACACAGTAAGGAAAATAATTGTTGTTCTCCTCATCTCTTCGTAAAGAACCTCTGTGTCACTTTTGCTTCCCTTCTATATCAAATCCACACATGGCAGCCATCATAAACAAAAGGCCATTGTTTAACAATAGGGGCTTGTTGCAGTGTGTTTACCATTAATATTTTCCTTTGTCAATAATCAATCTTAAATATTAGGTCATAGTAAACCAATTCTCTAGGGAGACATTCTACAGTGTTTCCTACTGAATATTTTCTACTGTATTGTTCAGTGCCTTTTTAATGACGCCATTCAGAGCTTCCCTTGCCTTGCTTCTGAAACGTTTGTATTACTGACTCATGGTACAGATGGGGACTCCCTAAGAACTTCATCAATCATCCTCAAGGGTTATCTGCACCACAATCACAATTTAAAAGCTGGAGAGTGCACGTCTTATAGATAAACATAAACTACCTATCCACTTTATTGGCTTTATGTAGAAATTAGCACGATCTTTCTTCTACTGTTTTGTACCATCAACATTTCTAGCAGGGGCCTGAGCCTTTGATTTTCTTTATGGACTTAGACATGTAGGGCATTCTTGAAATACCATTGCCACCAGGTTTACTGCTGATCCCAAGGAAAATGTAACTGAAAAAACAAGAACGTTCTTGATACCGTGCTAACCTTCACTAAGATGTGAGAGGCACTCCGTATCCTGCGGGAGGAGGGCTCTCGTCAGCTGCTTGCAAACAAGTCAGAAGTGAAAGGAAGCATGTGGGGGATTCATGAATGGCAAATGAAGACTGAGCAGAAATGATTCGGACAGAGCCATCTATCAGCATCCAGAGTATTCTCGTAGGAAAGCATTTACGGTGGTAGTTCATTCATTCTGGATTTATGATGCAGAGAAGCCAGCCAGAACATTTGTAGGATCTAATTGGAATAAGAAAAAGAAAGAAGCAGTTAGAGGAATTTAAGTTTATTTTCCAGACAAAGCAAAATAAGCTCCCTTTGTTATAGAATTATGTTGGTAACGTGTCTTTGTCTTGGATATTTCTTTCTCTTCTCTTTCCATGTAAACACTTGGGATAAACCTAGTTTTCTAGATAAAATTAACTTGCAGGGTTTAAACTTGGTGTGCCTTAAATAATATTTCTTCTGAGGGAAAATTTATGTGTATGCGTGTTTATTTTTGTGGGTGCCATATATACATAAGTATCCTAGAGGAGGCTAGAATTGAGAATATAATCCCCGGAACTACAGGTGATTGAGAGTTGTCCTATGGGGTCCTCACATCAAATTAGGGACCTCTGGAAGAAAAAGAAATATTCTTAACCACTGAGCCACCTCTGCAGTCTGAATAATGCTTCTTTAATGATAGAGGTCTAAAATGTTATTTCAGGATATCTCTTTCTGGATATGAACTTATGTCTGATTTCTTTAAACCACCTCCAAGGAGGATTTCTGAATTATATGGTTTTGGAGTTTGAGCACGTGATTAACTTTTCTGATTCTCAATTTCCTCAGTTGTAAAATAAGGATAAAGTTGCAATCTTCCCAGAGAATTGAATCTTTGTACTATGTATGTAAACTGTCAGTACACATAATAGATGGGCAAAAGCTTATGATGGTTTCCATCATTATTTTGAGTGTTAAAATAGCAGTAAAACCTATTGATTATACAATTGGCACAGATTTACCAAAATAACGTTGTGGTATCAAGCAGAAGCAAAAATGTAACCACTTAGTAAGACCCATGTTTAATGAAATTTTGCCGGCTAGTAGTTTTGTATTAGAGATTTTACTCATGTTTTCGAGTGCCTACCTATGCACATTGTTGCTGAAGTGGAGAGCATCTACACTCATTTTCCTAAAGGCTCTCAAATACTTTTATTAAAAGTGAAACAGGTATCTGTTGGTGGGGAAATGACTATAACAAATTGTGCAACAAATGACATGCCAGAGTCAATTAGCCGCAGTTCTCCAAATATTATAGCTTTTTAAAATGAGTTTTGAACATGAACCATTGTACATGACTTATATATGTGTGCATCACATTTACTAAATGTAAGTGAAAGCCTCCTGTGCTTCTTTATGCAGAACCTTAGCCCACTTAAATAACCATAGAGATAGAGAGGGGTAGAAATAGATATAGAATAGTGGATAGATGACAGATAGATAGATAGATAGATAGATAGATAGATAGATAGATAGATAGACAGATAGAATAGATGGATGGATAGATTTTTTTTATCCCCTCCCTTCATTGCTTCTCCTCTTTTACTGTCTCCTCCTTGCTTGCCATTTTAAAATCAGTTTTTCTCTTATGTTTCATATTCTGACATCAAAGTTACTGAGTGGGGAGTGGGTACGTTTCATATCTATTTGCCATTAGCTCTTTCTGAGAATTAAAAATGATAGGAAACAGGCAAAGTATATTCATCTTCACTGCATCTGGTGCTGTATGTCCTCATTATCTTTGGACAATCATGCTATTAGATTCTAAAATTGAGTATTTGATGCAGCAAATAATTAAAGTTAAATTCTCTTACTCCCAAACATTAGTGTTTGTAAATAAGAAGAAGGCCTTAAAAATTTCTTAACATTTACTGATCCCTATGACAAAGGTTAAAGAGTAGACACTGTATATATGAGTAACTATACATTCTTTATTTGTAGCTCTGTATTTTCATATGCTAAGAACAAATAACAACCCAAGATTAGATTTTTAAACTTGAGATGGTATAAAACTTTGTTTTCTAAATATTCTAGTAGATAAGGTAGTTCTAAGCCTTTAAAGCTTTGTCAAGTTTTAGCTAGAGAAATTATAATCTTGAAGTGGATTAGTATAAGAAGGGAATGAAGCCAGGCTGTAGTGATGCACACCTTTAATTCCAGTCCTTGGGAAGCAGAAGCAGGTGGTTCTTTGTGAGTTCAAGGACAGTCTGGTCTACAAAGGGAGTTCCAGGACAGCAGTCATGGTTACACAGAAAACCCTGTTCTGAAAAATCAAAACAAACAAATAAATAAAAAGAAAACGTTCATGTCAACTCCTTGAAAACAAGACTATCAAGTGACTGAGAGATGGCTCAACAGTAATGAACACTTGCTGCTCTTCCAGAAGACCTGAGTTTAATTCCTAGGACCCACATCAGGATACTCACAACTGACTGTGACTCCAGCTACAGAAGAACAGACAGCTAATCTATACACAAGTGTCTCACACATAAACATACCTTATATGTGGATGAAGAAAGATAAAGGTGGGTCTTGAAAAACGAGACATTTCAAACATCTGAAAGAAAAGGAGTTGTGATTCTGCATATCTTGACTGTTTTTATTTCCTGCATATCTCCCTTTCCCATGAATTAGTGTATCCTAAACAGCTCCTGTGTTATATTCATTATTTAATTATTTTCCATATATGAAGATTTTCAAGGAATGGAGTGGGAGATAATTAGAATTCTGTGTGGATTGATTTTTAATATTTTATTGTTATAAAGACAATTATAAATATAGCAGGGCACTGTATCCCTACATCTGATCCTTCTATCTACTGAACAGGAGTGAAGAACTATTACATCATGCCTTAGAAATGCCAGGTTGCAAATAGCCAATTCATTGTTGCTTCTAATTTGGAAGCTGACAAATACTTGCTTTATTGCCCTGTCACATGCAAAGTCTATCATTCTGCTTACACAGCACAAGTCAGTAACCTACATAATTCTTTCAGGATATTCTAAAAGCCCTGAGGCGAGAGTTCATACTGTATGTATTTGGCATTCAGAATAGGACATGGAAGCGCCTTTAGTGATGTCCTGGGAAAATTTCCAAGCATTCAAAAAACAATTTTTTGCAGCTCATCATCTTTGCATGCATTAGTTTGCATGACCTTGCTAATGTTTGTCTTGGTCATGTATTTATCACACACTTGCCATTCAAAATTTTGATTCAGCAACCTAAAATCTATTGTATTTAAGCTGCTTCACTTCCCAGAGAAGATTGAACCATTACAAAAAGTCAAAGAGTAAATCAAATGGGAAAGAACTTATTAATCTCTTACTTATCTTACTTTGTAAGACATAAACCACAACATCAAGGGAGTGGGGTAATTGATTATGTTGGAAGTACACCCAAATAAATTTCCAGCTAGTGGTAGGCTCCAGTAATCACAGAACTGTGGAAGCAGAAACAGGAGGGCCCGTTGGGTTTGCTGGCCAGTCGGTGTATCAGAACCTGAGAGCTGCAGGGTCAGTGGGAGACTCTGACTTTAAAAATAAGGTGCAGAGAAGTTGCTGAAGGTAATCCACATCGCCCTTAGGCCACCACATGCAGGTATACTCCCACTTATGAACCCAGACTGTAAACACACAGAGAGATGAGAGATAATACCTTAAGCTGTTTCTAAAGGGAAAGTTGTTATTATACAGTAAATTGTGGAAAAAAAGAGATTTAGAGAGTGATAATTATGATAACTGATACTAGTCCTGCAGAGCAAAGTGGCTACTGTTTATTACTCTGCCCATGTTCTAGGCCAATTAGAACTCAGGCTCACCGTTTTCACAGATGTGTTACATGGCTAATCTAAAAGTGTACAGCACAGCTCTCCAAACCAAATTTAAACAAAGCAGTGTATTCATTATCGAGCTCAAATTACTCTCTACTAAGAAACGTGCCTGAAGTAATATATATTTTTGTACTTACTTGAGTACAGATATATAGGAAGTAAAGTATGTTATGTGTTCAGAACTCATGTGTCTGATTTCATATTCTCCTGTAAGTCGGGTGGCAAAATTCTATCCATGTTTCTTTCTGCTGAAATGATAATGGGTCGGTCTGCACTTGGCTTTTGTCCCTGTTCCATGCTGACAAATTTTGAAAGGAGCACATGCCCCTCTGAACCTTAATGGTTCAATTGTGTATCTGTTTGTTTCTGGACTTATATTGACTCAACAATACTGGCGTCGTATTCATAAGTCTGCTGTCGCTTGCGAAGACACATGACTGCCTCTTTGCCTGTTTAGGTGTTCTGTCTACTGAGACAGTTGATTAGATATATCTGCCTGCACAGCCTCTGAAAATCTGTGTTGCGCCATGAGGAAATGGATGGTTCTTTCACTCCCACTGTATTGTAGAACAGCTTCAGGGGCAAAGCAGAGCAAAGCAGCTATTCTACTATTTGTGGCTGTTCCCATCAACATTCGCTCATCCATGAATCCAATACATTTATATATGGATCTATATAAGGAATCTATCTCTGATTCCTCATATACTGTAAAGAAACTCTTGTACCTTGCAGTCTACATGGGCAAAAGCCATACAGGCACTTAGGCACTAACTTCTACCTACCAAGGCTCTGAATTCCTGAAGGGAGGCAGAAGGAAGTCTCTCTACTCTTTAATGCTTCTCCTACTCATAGTCTAGGAAGGACTGCTCATGGTAAGCTCCCCTGTAATGATTTTAAAACAGAATTAAGCCACAAAGACACTGGATATCATTCTTCAGTGTGATCCTAGCTTGGTTGGGATACTGATTGCCACAAGCCTAATTATGATTTCTTTTGTAGGTCCAAGATCTAAAGGTAGTGAATTAAAAAGTAGCTGTGGCTGGAATATCTCCAAACAAAAAGATTATTTCAAAACCTGTTACTCCCTTTCTAACGCTTTCCTCATTTCCACTTCTCCATCTATTCCCTCCTAGCCACAGTAGAAGTCTCCCACCAACTTCAGTCTGCTTCTCTAGCCCTTTCTACCTACATTTCATTTCTTTTGTATGTGCAGCCTGATGATGAGAGGCTTTTAAGGAAATTACTGGTAATGTATATTGACTTATCATGGGCAGCTTCCAAATATTTAGTGAGCATTTGCTTTATTTTGATTGAAATTTCTAAGAAATTCAAAATGATTTAGGAATGCTATCCATGATATGTTTCTAATTTTGTTTTTAAAAAGTTTCAACTGAAAGACCATGAGAATTTTAACTGATCATTCATTTGTAGAGGAAAGGAGAATATATTTGAGAAAATACATAAAACAAATATAGTTTGTTGAAGTAGCCAAAACCAGATGATTTTTCCCATGTGCCTGTTGGTATTCTGCAAAGCCATGTTCAGTTCCCATTGAAAGTATCTTCTTTGAATGCTTTAGGTTTGGCAAACAATATTTGTATATAACTGGGTTTTCAGAAAACAACCTGAGTTACAGAAGGTCTTTGATTCTTCCAGAATGTTACTATCAAGAAAACAAACCTGAAAAGATAGTACAGTTGCCCATATGGCTAAAAAAGCCAAGGATTTGATACAGGCCTTTCCCTTTGACATTTATTCTTCACCATGTTCCTTGTTTGCCTTACAAGAAAATGGATATATATTTGCGCATGCGCGCACACACACACACATGCACGCACACATACACGCACACACACATACACGCGCACACTGCACACATTCCTCATCAAGGAGAGGGAAAAGAATAAGAGAAAAAGTCAGAGCATTTAGTCATTCCTTACTTCCTATAAGGACAATGCAATTATACAGAATCATAATTAAAGAATACCGGTACACTTTGCCATTTACCGTAGTCTAATCCATCACAAAATTGAGATCAAGTCAAGAAACCTAAGAAACACACAGCTCACTGTGCTTTCCATCCTGTGGATGCACTATTTGTCACAACAGGGATTTGCTTTTGAAAACAAAAATTACAAAACTAATAAAATGGGAATTGGAAGGATGACCATCCCTCTTGGGAATATTGGATGTTGACAAAATGTCAAAGATTTTTTTTTATCACAGAAATTCTGAAACAGCTGTGATATTCTAAAAATACTTGTTAATTCATATCAGCTGTGTTAAAAAGGTCACTTATAAAAATCTGCAAATTTTATTGAAATACTTCTTCTAGTGGTGAGGAAACATATTTGCACATGTCAGCCTGTTCACAGAGCTGCCTGCCAGAGTGAAGAAAAGCGTGAATTTCCTAATGTGATCCCAGGATCATTATTCTATTGCCTGTGCAAGACCAAGTTCCCATAGAAAAGCATCAGGCTAATATTTGTTTCTCCCCTTTGTTTTGCAGCTACATAATTTGATTTCCCATATTTATAATACAGCAGATAAACTATTTTGCATAATCCTCCCTTTTAAAAACTAATTTAAAAGGTAAAGCTTGGCAATTTTCCACTGTAATAGATAGCTTTCTTAATGTCTATTACTCAATGCTAAACTAGAAAAAAAATCATTTCATTTAAAACATAGCATTAATGCTCTGTTACATTGTTTTAAAGATAATCTAACATTAACTGGTTAAATACAATTCCTCATATAAACATGATTCATTTTATAATAGAATTTAGTAAATGTAATATATAGCATTAGGTAAAAGTTAGACAAACTATTTAAATGGCAACTTAATAAAAATGGATAGCTTGTATTAGGATCATTGTCTTTTTATTAAATTTTGGTTGCATGTTCTCAGAATGAAAAAGTGGTATCTATTGTTGATATTAAAATACTAAAGGAGTTTTCTTTTGTTATTTTAATGCTTCAGTATTACTTTATAAGATATTTTCTACATGAGGTTTTTTCTTCTTAAAAATAAACTTTTCAGTTTTAAAAACTCTGGCCATCTTCTCTCTTTCCCTCTCCTCTTGTTCTGTCTTCTCCCTTTCTCTTCCCTCCTGTCCTCTTTTTTTACTTTTCCTCTTCCGAGTCTTTTTATTTCTAAGAAACAGATTCAGCATTACTATTAATGAAGCCATAATTACTCGATATTGCTATTTTATTACCTCTTCTGTCACTGCTGGTCATGGATATAATTACTTCTCCATTTCAGT
Organism: Microtus pennsylvanicus; assembly: GCF_037038515.1. Taxonomy (NCBI): domain Eukaryota; kingdom Metazoa; phylum Chordata; class Mammalia; order Rodentia; family Cricetidae; genus Microtus; species Microtus pennsylvanicus. The sequence continues at coordinate 14,492,084 of NC_134582.1, forward strand.
AAAATTGCTGAACAATTATTAATAACAATAAAGTATATAGGGGATTTAAAGTGACAGTTGTTATAGGTGTTTCACTGAGATTGTAGATAATCACATTTAAAGTTGAAATTGATGATGGATCACATTGATTAAAGAGTCAGAATTGGGAATAAAAAGAACTCCTAAAGGACAGCATTGGAACCAGTCCAAAGATAATATATTGCATTATGCAGAATGGACACAAATAGTTAAAAAGACTAATAGACCGTGGCTGTTTGTTAACTTGAGATAAGACGCTAATTCTGTAGCACCTAATGGGAATCTCATTTCCTTTCCTAGACAACCTATTCTCTGCTGGGCTTTCGTATTTGGTTCCCCATTATTATTGTTATTAAACCAAGCCAAGCAGGTTGAACTAATTAATTTCTGTCAAATGAATCAAAGTCTACTGAACAGAACTAAGATGTTATTTTTCTAATCATTTCAATTTTCTCACAGTCAGATACATTAACATGGTGCTTGTAGGATATTAATATAGGATTAGATGCACTGAAGTTTTGTGTCTAAAAAGCTAGACCAGGAAGAGATTAAGCATTTGCATTCCCTAATGCAAATCGTATCAAAGATAAGAGATGGGCTAATGTAATGGCTGAAGCTAAATCAGAGAAGAAAACTGCAACATGACAGCAGTTTCTCTTGTTGAGTCCAACACTTGGCTTATTAGATGCCAAATTGTCAATTTAGTCACTGACAACGGGGACGTGTTCTATCCCCTTTGTTCCCAGCACAGCCTCAAAGTGAAGCTCAACAAAGTGCAAACATTTTCTCACCAATATGTTCCCATATAGATCCTTTTCATTAGTATCTCAAATAAATCAAAACAGGCACTACTCTGGGTGCCTGTGAGATGCCTCAGCAGGTTAAGGCACTTGCCATACAATCCAGGAAATATGAGTTTAATCCTTGGACTGAGAGACAAGAATCCCCTCTGTACAACTCTCCTCCGACGTCCACATGTCACTAGGGCACTTGGTCCCCCGACATAATACATAAACATAACAGCAGCAGCAACAACAACAATAACAAACCTTAAAGGCTACTCTGAGCCGGGCGGTGGTGGCGCACGCCTTTAATCCCAGCACTTGGGAGGCAGAGGCAGGCGGATCTCTGTGAGTTCCAAAACCACAGAGAAACCCTGTCTCGAAAAACCAAAAAAAAAAAAAAAAAAAAAAAAAAATAGAGGCTACTCTGGTTCTGGAGAGGAAGGGATGACAGGAGCATCTTTTCTTAGCTAAGCATCTTCTTTTGATCCATTCCCACTATTAGAAAATGAAATAACCATTTTAACCTAACAAATGGAGGTCACTCTTTTTAAATGTGTTCCTTACATTGATAAATGGGAAAAGTTACTTTTCTACATAATTCTTTAACTACTGACAATCTGTATTAAAGAGTTCCTTTTTCTTAGCTTAATTTTAAAGGGAAAATAGGCAACCATTTTTTGTGAATTTTATCATTAATACTGACATACTTAGACCTTTTCAAAAGAAGGTAGGCCTAGTAAGAGAGGCCTGTAACCCCAGCTACTTAAGAGGCTGGAACAGGTGATTTGGACTGTGTGTTCAGGGTCTACCTGGGTGACAGATTGATTTCAGTGCAGACTAAGCAACTCAGTGACATATTATCACTAAGTAAAGAGGATACTGGGGATAGAACTCGATGAGAAAATGTTCACACACCAAGAATAAAGTCATAGGTTCAGGGCCCAGTACTAAATAGTACAAGATAATTAGGAATTCTTTTTTATTAGAAGAAAAAGCATAGTAAAGCTCTATCTTTACATATTTTTATTTTTAAATTATATGACAATTTTATATCAAATGAATGTTGTATGATACCTATAATTTTATTTTCACATTTGAGTAATGAACATACTTAAACATATGATAAAAACTGGAGAAGTTCCAAAGAACAGAAACCCAGTTGATTTGTTATAAAATGTGATTTCACATAGAACCTGACTTTAAGATTGTGGATTTCTATTCAGAAAATATTAAGAACTTCGTATAATCCAAAATTACAAAAGCATACTAAAAAGAAAAAAGTAAAATCCCCAAATCTATCCTATTCAGATATATTTTTTCATTAATCTTTTAAAGTGGAATTTTCAAAACAAATAATGTCACTCAACACAGTAAACAACAGACTGTCAACTCTGCTACTCCCACAAAGATAAGTCCCAATCTGCATTGTTGATACACGTGGCTTAGACCTGGTACATGGATGTACCAGAGTGGATAAGAAACTAATCTGATATCTGAATTAAGAAGGGATGACATTGTGTAGCATATTATAGTTTGAAGAAAGCCTCATTAGTAATGGGAATTTAGAATAGCAGCCCAGTAGTAATGTTTTAATAATTGATGAATAGTAAACTGTTATTTTGCACATACAGAGTTAAGCTAGATTAGAAAAATTACTTCATTTGTTTTTGTTATACTTTTTTAAAGTGACAGCTTCACATTTAAAATGACTATTGTGTTTTACATTACCAGTCTTATGACTATTGAGGTAGACATAGACTCTGGTAGGGCATCAAGACAATGCGATTGGTTATGAATTGTGTATTAGACTGGGGTAATGTGAACCAAAAAAATAGAATTCACTTTCTTTACATAGTTGAGTGGTAAGTAGCAAACACTAGTTCCTAGGATGAATATGGCAGGCAAGGTCTAAAGAGAATGTTTAGAACAGACTTTATACACTGATCTCACAGAAAGGGCAATGCAGGGTAGCCTGGAAATAGATTCCCATAATTGGGGCATGTGAAACAATAATGTACTGAAGAATGTACACAAAGCACTCAGCAGTGTTTAGTGAGAACCGTGGAGTCCTTGGATCCCTAAGGCAATCATTTGATTTGTATATAGCTATTTTTGAGGCAAGATTTTGGAGCCAGAAGGATGCTTGCCAATGATTGATATAGGCCATGCTTATTGCTCTGTCTGAAATCTCTGCTTTGCACATGGTCTGTGCAATCAGAGTATACCTAAGGAATGGAGATAGTATCAAAATGGTCCAATAATGACTGACTTATTATACAGCTAAAATGTCAATATCTTTGAAGATGAAAATCACTGCTTCAGGATCCATTTGAATTTTAATCTCACAATTTAATCTCATATATTAATGAACTGGGTCTCTAACATATTAAACGGCTTATTTAAAGTTTTAAAACTAATAATAAGAGATGTGATTGGATCAGAACCCAGAACGTCTATCTTTCAGGGTTGGTTTTGTCATGCTAAAAATGTCTTTTGTATTGTTGGGGTGTTCTGAATTTCTTAATCACTTCATGAAGATTTTAAAAAGTTGTAACCAGTGTTCTCTGCATTTCTACCTTTTTATGTGGTAGATAAATTACCATTCATAAAATGAATATCTCCATACAGAACAGGTTGACCTTGAACCTCAAAATTTCCCTTGTTTCTACAGAATGCTGAGATTAAAGGCATACACCTTTTTTCCCCTGTGACATTATTTTGTTCACACGTGTTTTTTGTTGTTCTATTCTCTCTGAGTCATCTGTTCCTATTTATTTATTTATTCAATTTTTTTTTCAAGACAGAATTGCTCTGTGTAGTTCTGGTTGTTCTGAAACTTGCTCTGTAGACCAAGTTACTCTTGAATTTAGTGATACTTATTTTTTTTGAATTCTCAGTATCTTACTTTAGCAAGATATTTCATATTTAGATAATAGTTTTTGATTTCTTGAAGAAAACTTAATTGAGATAAATTCTTTTCATAATGTTTAATATACATTTAATTATATAATTATGGATATGTGTCTATGCACCCAAATATATGAATATGCATATATTAAATATATAAATTGTTTTCATGTATACATGTCTGCATTTAGACATCCATGCTTATGGGAATATGCATACTAGAAGTAATTTAAATCCATATAAAAGTATATATCTATATAGTAGAAGCATAGTAAAAATGTAAAACTTCAATCCACACCTTAGGCCAGTAATTTCTCCAAATAAAATTTCAGCAGCCTTTTGGAAATCAACCTCCAAGGTCACACCTAAGGTATGTAAAATGAAAATCCATGAATGCAGCAAGGGCTAGACTTTTTTATCTGAGGGGTAAGTAAGGAAACACACACTTTCTAATGCTAGCTTTCTCTTTTACTTCATCTCAAAATTCTCTTCCTGAACATCTCTCTGTCTCCACACTGCTACGCCTCCTTACATACGGATGAATAACACTTCTTTCTCCATCTCACATTTTCACAGGTCTCTTTCTCCTGCTTCTCCTCTTTTCACAGGAAAGCCTTAGGACAAATATGAGTCACAACTTTCAGTGTTACCCAGCTCTTCTTGAATAAACAGTAAGAAACAGAGCCAAACGGATCACACAGTTTCTCATAGGCAAGGGAGGTGGCACTGATCAACCAGTGATTAAAGTAAACTTTTAGCTAGCTCTATGTGGTCAGGGTTCCCAGACAGAAAGTGACATTGAAGTTCAGGACTTAAACAATAAACACTGAGTTGGCTGAGCCTTGAGATTGAGACTACATGCAGAATGTCAATTTCCGAGAAAGTTATGTCTACTAAAGTTGCTTCCAGTTCTGCCTTTGAATCAGCAATACACTTTGTCCTTGTGTATTTGTTAATCAGATATTTGTCTCTGTGGTCACTTTGCTTTGAATTTGTTCTGAAGTCTAAAATTAATGGTCTTTGTGACTGAGACTATTACTTTCTTATGTCAATTTGAATAATAAAAAAATCCTAGTATTAATTCTATTCATCAGAATTATATAGATAAAGCATAAATCATCTTCCTAAACATCCACAGCTATATGTATGCCCAGAAGATGGAATATATGCATGATATATACGCACAAGCAGTGGGAATAATACCTATAGCTGTTATTAGTGGCACATGAGAAAAATTATAGACAGAGGCAGTCATGTACAGCCAGTGACACCATGGTCTTAATAAGTGGGACTCCCCATCAGATAGTCACTCTGGTAGGTCAACCTGTTGGATACTGGTTGCTGTATAATCCCATGGACTCGAGCATTCTGGGATTGACCAGACTAGCTTCTCCGTAAATTTTTTAAGACAAAGTTGTGTGAGAAGACTCAGACTAATTTTTATGTGGAGAGATTACTAAGAAGTCATTGAAGGTTCTCTCACACAAATCTGACTAACCCACACCATTGACCCCCCTCCCCCACTTTGTTTTTCTTGTTTGTAATATACTGGTTTTCTTTAGGAAGAACCTTCTCAATCTCTCTTTTGAGACACCTACCATGGCCAATCCTAGAAATTGATAATAGTTTTGTTTATGAAATTAAGATGTGGTAGAATCTGTATTTGCTGTTACACGATCAATAAATAATATAAAACAAGGATGGAAATGGGATGTCTGGCATCTGGCTAGTTGCTCTCATGCCTGGGATACGTAGCATGTAAATAGAACTACATGGCCAGGAAGACTATTTAAATACAATGGACAGAATTGGTTGAGCAAAGACATATGTAGATAAAGAGGAGATAGAGGGAAGAAAAAGCCTCATGTGCTAACCCATGTCTTGGCTTCTTCTCTGGTTTTATCCCAACAGTAAATCTTACTTGTTTTATATCTGGAGAGTCACTGGAAAACAGAACAATTCTGAGGCAAAAAGAATTTTTCCAAGACTGAAGATACATACATTTTCTTAAATTTATGTCTTCTTAAGTTTTATGTCATGACCAATTTAGGAATGATGTTTGCTAGAAATGGATCTAAGGAAGTGACAATTCTGAATTGACAACCCAGGTAACTTCCCTACTTTGAGCCTCTGTTTCCTTATTTATGAATTAGAAATCAAATAGCACCTGCTTCTGAGGTTGATGTGAATGAGAAATATATTAATAAGCTTCAGTGGTGAGAACTGGAGCTGACATGTGGTAAACATGCACAAGCTGTGGCCAACAAGTAAAATTATCCTAGTGAAATTGACATGGAATTATTCAGTAAGTGTATAACACACTTATTCTTATTTATTTACTTCTCTTTTAAGGATAGAGGAGCAAGCTGCTTTAGGAGTAAGGGGACATATTTAACTCCCTCATCTTCCTCTTCTGTTTTATAGTGGCCTAAAGTAACAAAGCCTCAGTTTCTTATTTGTAGACTCTTGAACCTCACCCTTATAATATTTAAAAAGTAATTGAGATGTTTGATAAACAATGTAAATTTCTAGGCTTCCTATAGATATTTTATTCTATAATCTTACAAATGGCCAAGGTGAAAATATTTTCCATAAGCATATAAGAAAATTTAAGAACTACAGACTGGATTATTTGAGCTAGGTGACCTTTCAATTCATTCCCAATTAACTCTTAAGTGTACACACCTGTGCTTCAGAGTAATAGAATACCATGTTTAAATACATCTCACAACAATCTTCCGAAATGAACAAAGGCTAATTTCAAAAGCCATATTAACTCCAAATTTGAATGCTTCTGTAACTTGTTTATTGGGCAACTTAATCTAGAAAGGCTCTTTGATAAATTTTCATCCATTTTTTTCGAAAAAACCCTGTTGCAAATGGTGAATTATGCATTAACATATGTTCATGTTAATTTATACACCACTGACAGATTTTTGGCATGGGATCAATAGCTTACAATTATGTTTTAAAAGTCCGTTTATTAAAGCTGTTAAGAATTTGGGATTATCATTTAGTAAACAATGTGTCATTTGAACCCAATGTAAAGAAAACAGCAAATTCCACATTTCTAAGATGGTGACTTATTTGTCTAAGGACAAAAACATGAATATGAGCTAATGAGATAAATGTCTCCTGTTCTTCTTGAATAATAGTTTTGCATCCCTTCTTGATTGTCTACTGTTGGTGCCTTGCCAGCCGACATAGTTGCAGGATGTTGTTACACAAGTGTCTCTAATGTACATTAATTATAGACTAACCTGTTTAGGTTATAACACAGCAGATAAAGATTATTAGTCAACTAGCTTCTGAAAATATAATGCTTTGTTGCTTTTTATATACTCTGTAGAATTAAAGTAAATGTTCCTACAAAGAAGCAAAAACCAAGTTTCTAAGAAAATATAAAAGTGTGTTTATATATGGTATACTTTTATTTAAACACAAAGGGATTTTATTTTTTGGTTTTTCGAGGCAGGGTTTCTCTGTGGTTTTGGAGCCTGTCCTGGAACTAGTTCTTGTAGACCAGGCTGGTCTTGAACTTACAGAGATCCGCCTGCCTCTGCCTCCCGAGTGCTGGGATTAAAGGCGTGCGCCACCACCGCCCGGCAACACAAAGGGATTTTAAAGAAAACTTTACTTTGGAAAGCACTGGTATGAAAGAATTAAATAAACAAATTAAAAAATAATTATTTGGGTGGTTGAAGATATTTATTCTGCTTTAAAATATTGTAAACCCTTGACAAATTCCTGATCCTTCTATTTAATGCAATCATTGATACAACTTTGTGTCACCTTTTTGAAAACACTTTGACAAATTGGGTTTCAGTCTTTTGATGCTTAGGATTTTATTAAAAATTATTAATTTATAGATATGGATCTACAAAATATAGCAATGACATTCCAATACCAACTTGACATACTTGAAGTTATTAAGAGTCAACCAATGTTCACTTGATTCATCAGGCAATTGGCATGAGAGTCAAAGGCAGCTCATGGCCTAGGGTATGTCCTTTGTGGACCATATTAACATGGCTGCAACTGCCTCTTGCTGGAGTGGAGGGGAGCAAGAAGGGAGAACATTTGTTCCCAATTAACAGTTTATGTGAGATGCCCCTTTTTAATATAAGGCTGATTGGAAATTTAATAGTTAACAAATATATAGGAAGCTAAGTGCAGAATAAAAACATAATAGTTCTTGTCAAGAAAGCAGTGACTCCTTACAATAATGCCAATAAGAACTAAAAAACAGGGCAATTAAAAATTCCTAACAAGGATGGGTGAAAGAAAAAAAAAAGCTGAGTTCTGTCATTGACTTCTATTGTGTTTACCTAAGCTATGCTGTCTTTGGGAGACTGATTTTCATCTATTAGTTAAAAATCATAGTTTATGCTTACTACAATAGCACAAGTTCCAAATGCAAATTGTATGAAATATATATTTTCACATTGCATGTTTTTAGTTTTAATAAAGAATCACAATCCTTATCAAAATATCTGCTTTCAAGACAGAATTCATGATCTATGCATTCTTCTTTTCTAGAAGTTTCAGAGGGAGTAGTGTCCTTGAGGGAAACTTTAGTTGTGAGTTAGGCCAAGTTAAAGGATGTGTCCTGAGGCTGTGCTTGAGGATGGAGAAGCCTTGTTTAGTGTGGAGCAGAGTGCCTAGGGGATCCAATGAAAAGAAAGGGAAAGGCAGAAAAAAGAAACAGAAACAGAAAATCAAGAGAAGATAAATGACTGCCAGTCTTGCAGGGTACATATCATGCCAAATGATTTTATGTAACTAGAGGTTTCTCTCCTTCCTGCCAGTTCCGAAATAACTATTATGAAGCTTAATATCTTATTACAAACTGTTTGGCCTATTAGCTCAAGATTATTATTAACTAGCTCTTACAACTAAAATTAACCCATTTCTATTATTCTATATTTTACCATGAGCCTCCTGACTTATTATCTCACATCTTGCTTCCTTGGTGGCTGCTAGTGTCTCCCGGACTCTCTTCTTTCTCCCTGTCTCTCTGCTTGGATTTCCTGCCTGGCTCTATTCTGTTTGGTTATTGGCTGAATCAGCTTCTTTACTAACCAATGATACTAAGACATATTCACAGCATACAAAAGGGCATCACACATCAGTCTTATTGTCAGTGTTCACAAAAAATTAGAAATATTTACAACCATTAGATGGCTATGAAATTTTTTTCAGGAACTCCAGTGACTATTAGAAAAAGCTTTGTAACTCGCAAATTAAAATTGATTACACTCTAGTATTAATGAGTCTCTTTGAGTCCACATATGAATACTGTCCCAAAATACAGAAGTCCTGAATTTTAAGACAGACTCTTTAGTCATTATAGGTAAGTCTTATTCTCTTCATCCATATATTTAGACTATCATTCTTGAGTATTATTTAAGGAGAAGAATAAGGTAATTTGCTTGCATATATTTGAAAACTGTTCAAAAGCAAACCAGTATTATTTAAATACAACCTCTGAATGATCACAGAAGAAGATGACTTCCAGTTAATTTCCAACAAAATTTATAGACTTGATCTACATCCACACACTCAACCTCAAATATGTACATATTAACACAGATTTATTTCATAGATCTGTGTTTTGCGGGGGAGATGTAGAAGGATAGATAAAACAAAATATTTTCCCTATACTGGTTTCATAAAAAATACTTTTCCTCATCAGTTTACACGGATCATCCCAAATCTAATATGATCTGCAGGTGGCACCATTTAAATATCAGATGTCACACATCAATGTGTTCCTCCCCAGTGAGCAAACAAAAGCTTACTGGAAACCCTCTTGTAAAATTGGCGGTCGGGATAACACCATTCTGATAGGTGTGTAATTTAAGGCTTTTACTGAATCCATCTACCTGGATTAACAAAGAGCCACACTGAACGTGATTCTGCTCCCTGTGAGACGAAGGACATGATCACTAAGAAATGTCTTGTCCTACCTATAGACCAGTAGATCTAGAGCAATTTATTCTTCCCCCTTTCAACGCCACTGTAATGAATCTGCACACTGTGTTCCTTCTGCCAGGGGATGTGTTTGGAAAGAAACAAACACCATTTTTCTTTAAATAAAGAAGTGTTATGTAGACGCTCACAAAATGTCAGCCGTGCTGGTGTTATCATAACGCACAATGTGTGATTCTACCAATGAGCAATTGATTGGAAATGTTTTATTGGTCATGATTTATGGGTGGCAAGTTTGGGTAATTAAGCATAATTATACTTAAATGGTGTAGTTTTTCCCCTAATTGTTTATCTGTGGGGCAAGAATGAGAGCAAATGTGTTAAGAAGGATGAAAGAGGTCAGTGATTGCTAAGTGAGCTTATTAATGTTTACACATGTAGCAATTTAAGCCACTAATATGTGCATGTGGAAGGAAATGAATACACTCATTGCAGTGTCCATGGAATGCTACACAGACCACAACTACTGTTAAATATACACAGAGCTATCCCATTTCAGTCACAATGCTAAGATGTCCTGAGGTTAATTTTTTCTACTTGTGGCTGATAAAAGTATTTTCAAGAAAATGAAATTACTCTACGTACTTGGCATGCAGTAGGGCATTAGGTCAATAGTATCCATATGCTGCCAAGTATGGGGAGGGAGGGCAGTAGTGTGGTCCTCAGGGGCTTTGCTTTATTTCCACAGAATGATTTTCTAGGCAGTTCATTTTACCTTTGCTACAAGGGTTCAGCAAGACAAATTTGCCTGCTTTTGCAAAGCCCAGGATAAAACACTGGTGTTTCAGCTCTAAATCTTCTTGTTGTTCCTTATTACATCAAAGATAATGTTGTTATAGACTTAAACTGAGAGCCCAGGTAATTTAAAATTCTAAAATAAGAATAGTTGAATAATGAACTAAACACAAAACAGGCTGATATTTAACATGGACAAGATCTATTTCTCTTTCTTATATATCTATAAAATACATGTATATTTATATATAGTTGTGTTGACTATATGTGTGTGTGTATGCATATACATATATACAGCAAGAACTAGAGATGGAGAGGGAGAGAGAAAGTGGGAAGGAGAGAGAGGGAGAGAAGACACAGAGATATATATATATATGATAGATGGATGGATAGATAGATAGATGATAGAGGATGGATAGATAAGTAGATATATAGATGATAGATAGATAGATAGATAGATAGATAGATGATAGATGATAGAGGATGGATAGATAAGTAGATATATAGATGATAGATAGATAGATAGATGATAGATAGATAGATAGATAGATAGATAGATAGATGATAGAGGATGGATAGATAAGTAGATATATAGATGATAGATAGATAGATAGATAGATAGATAGATAGATAGATAGATAGATAGATAGATGATAGAGAATAGATATATTATGATAATAGGTAATCTCACCTTTCATTTCACTTTTATGTCATTAGCTTTTCCAAAGCACTAAGTTGAAATATTATTCTTTAAAAACTAAGAAATAAGATAAATATGATATATGTGTGTGTGTTCATGTATTTAAAATCAAGATATCATATATTTGTTTTTATGCTTGTAATAGGGATAGTTAACCTGAGAAATGAGAGATTTATCCTAAAGGCATAAAATGAAAACAAGGAGCCAAAAATTCTAGTTTTGTATGCTTTTCTTTCTTTCTTTTTCTATAAATTGGACCTTAGAAAAACATGTATGTCCAGGCTTTTAAGGAAACAAAGTTTAATAATACTTATGGACAGATTCCACAGACTTGTTCCTAGCTCTGTAGCTGGACGTAAGCATTTTCCCATTTGTCGGGCCTAGTGAACTTGTTACAGTCAGGCCCTTGTGAGGAGGGATTCACCGTGCACTAACGGAGATGCCCACTAGTGGGACACCCACTCACGATCCCTCTGCTTCTTTGTTCAGATTATAATTAACATCATTGCTTGGGTTGAACTGACTCAGATTTTAGGCTTATTCAATATTCTTCTTATTAATCTAAGTCCATCAGCTGTTTTCGCCAGAAGACATGATTGGTGCCATGACTGGGACCTTTTGTGATGGCCATTAGTTCGGCTACACCATTCGGCATATGGTTTGCCTACACTTCACTCACTTGTTCAAATCCACTAATCAGCTACCTGTTTGTTAAAGCAAATTATAAACTATGCTAGCCTAGTTATCATCTGATATATAGGAAGCTGTGGTCATCCTGACAATTAATAGGGCTGATCTTTTTCAAAAGAAAAAGTATTCAATTTTATTGGTATTTAATACCAAATATTGAATGTTTATAAAATTAATTAATAACCAGTATTGTGGCTAATTTTTGCAAAGTAAAAATTCAGTAACAACACCCATGTTCTTACTGGCATACAAAGAAGCTGTTTGCAGTAGCAGGATATCTGTAACTCCTCAAGTCCATCCATATTTTCTTTTAAAAAGCATTGTACATGATCCTTAGTTCAGGGCCCTGATCTGTTAGACTCACGTAGGTTGGGGACTTAGAGTATAATTATTCCTAATCATATTCCATACATAGAAAGCATTCACCCCTAGATCCTGTCTTATCTAGCAAACTCACCTGCAGATAAAAAGGTGATAGTATGTCCATCACAGAGACTTCTCGTCTTGTTATTCTGAGCAAGTAGTCCATCTGCTTCCCTGATTCATCTTTCTGGAACAGGACCATCATCAATCTTTCTCTCCAATCAAATGGAAATTTTCATCAAAGTCCAATGCCAAAGAAACATTCCAATAGGAAGCTATAGTAATATGGAAAAATCAAAATCTTAATGGAGCTAAAAATCTATTACTGTATTTTAGTAAATGTAAAATATGCTCATTATATTATATCATAATGCAAGTTGAACAGAAATAAGAATATACTATGTTTTAGATGGTTCATAATTTACAGGAGCTCTCATGTGTATACTGTTTTTTATATTTCTATTACAGATGTTCAGTGCCAAAGAATCAACATGTAAAATATGTCATTTGGTATATATGCACTCATGCATATACATATACACACAAAACCTACCTACACATACACATATATGTATATGCAGGCAAGCATAAATACATACACACCCCCACACATATATAAGACACAGAATGTTCTAGGATGTGGAGCACAAAGCTATTAGTAGTTAAGTGGTTTGTTGAATCACTCAGCAAGAAATGCAAGAGTAGGAATGAGAATGTATTATGAGCTTTTTCACAGGTTTGACTTTCGGTTTGAATCCTACTCCTACTCGTTTCTCATTGCAGAGCTCTGTAGTAGCTATTATTAAATATTTGTAAGAGAGTCACAAGGTTTGTTGGATGGAAAACAGGATTGTTGTAGGTGTAAGTGCAAAACAGTTCTCATCCCAAAGGCAGTAAGAGATAGGTTATTCTGAGCCAAGCACGAATGACCATTGCTTAGCAACACCGATGAGAGCTACTTTGAATGATGTGTTCCACCACGGTGTCGTTGCATGAACTTTTTATAGTCACAGAATGAAATTTATAAATCACAACATTTCCCAAATAACTTGTGGGGATATAAGATGGGTCACAGCAAAGCAGACTAATCTCTTTTGTAGCTTTTGGATGTACTCTGGTGAGAGTCTTTGCTTCTGGGTTAATGGAAGTTAGGCTAAAAATCCTTCATAGGTTTTACCTGGTAATCAAAAGAGTGGTTAGATAGATGTAGAGATAGGGAACTCACAGAGGTTAAGGGGACTAATGACAGCCTAGGTGATCTTGATGATGAATCTATAACATTCTGATTCTCCACAATCATGACCTTGTAGAATCTTAACCACAGTTATGTTTTATTATTTTGATAATTTAGTTCACATTGGCTTGTCCTGAAACAGAAGCTGTTTTACACATAAAAAATATATTATATATATTAATAAATGACACCTGGAAATTAATTAGCAAACAAAAATAAAATTTTAGTTTTTAAGTGTACTGATCTTTCTACTTGACGATATTCTTAGAATTAAAAATAACATTGTCTCATAGGAAAATAATGAAGCTTCACAAAAGTAGAGGGGTATGTGTCTACTGTGTTTTGTCCTAAAAAAATTATCTGAAATGTAAAAACTTATTCGGAGCCAACTTCCCTCAAACAAGCCAGTCTTCAGACCTTCCTTGCTTGTTCAAAATAGCAGAATACAAAGTACAAGGAGGAGAGCACAGGCAGCGTGTCAGCTTCCCCAGTACTATTGTCAATTATTATTACCTGCTGTTGTTACTTCAGGATAGATGGAAAGGCTATCTGTATAAAAGCTCTAGGTAGATGATCCTGCATAGAAAAAAAAACACTGATATTTCAGCAAGAGAGACTGTCATGACATCAGGGCGTAGTATTCCTTGACATCAGTGAATTTCTTAGTTTGTATTAATTTGGGATCCATTGGGATGCACTTCTGGGTGCTCGCAGTTCTTTCAAAAAGCAGCTGATGCCTGTAACTTGCCTCCTCTCTTCTTGGCAATTACCAGGGCTGCTTTCAAACAGCTGGGTTAAGTTACCATGTGTATTATCATCCACTGAAAACTTTCTTGGAGATCTGTGCCACATATAATCATGGAAACCCAGGACCTTCTGCTTAGATCCAGGACAGCCATAAGCCACCACAAATTCTGACCTGAAGAGCAGACAGTAAATGGCTATGGTTCTGCTCCATATTGCCAAAATAAATTATTGAACACTAATTTTAAATAAAGAAATATGATAAGTAAAAGATAAACTGTTTTAAACATGTTTAAATGTTGGGTAATATATTCATTACAAGATGGTTGGGATTTGGCATTAAAAACATCAAAAATATTAAACCTATTTTCCTGGAAGGGTCGTTAATATATCCCAAGTCTCCCCTTCCTAAAACAGATTGTTGAAATACATTCTCCTTGATCTACAGCCTGTCTGGCCTTATTGTCTTAATGATATGTCCTTTAGTTTTCTACCTTTACTTTTCTTTCTAATTCTTGGCTCCTGAACAGCACTGAATTTACTGTTCTCTTATAGAATATTTCAGTCACCTCCCTTGACCCCAAACTCCTTCCTCCTTTGTGGAGTTTGTCCCGTCCGTCGTTGTCATCACTTTCTCCAAGGATAAAAACCTATACTCATTCTTGGAAAGGTCCTCTGGAGTTTTCAATCTCAGTGGATATTTTATTCTAGATCAAAATAAACTAACGGACACATAAAAATATACATAACAGAGGAAAAAAATACCTTAACCCAAAATGCTACCATATGCAAATCTTGTCCCCACTCTCATGTTCATAACCACCTCTGCTCTTTTGCTTTGCAGAACACATACAGAAGAGCAAGCATTGGCGTCTTACAATGACATACATAACTTCAACATCATGACCAAACTTCGAAAAACATCTGAATTGTTTTGGGAGAAGGAGATATGCTTTCAACTTGGGGTTGTTTACAGAGAGTAATTTAAATTCAAAAGTTAGCTTTTATCCTAGTTTCTTCTATGATACAAGAAATTTAATGATGAAGCCAGGCGGTGGTGGTGCACGCCTTTAATCCCAGCACTTGGGAGGCAGAGGCAGGCAGATCTCTGTGAGTTCGAGACCAGCCTGGTCTACAAGAGCTAGTTCCAGGACAGGATCCAAAAACCACAGAGAAACCCTGTCTCGAAAAACCAAAAAAAAAAAAAAAAAAAAAAAAAAAAAGAAACTTAATGATAGTATTTAAGAGATATTAAAAACTAACATTAACAGAAACTCTGTGCTCATGATTATGCCATCACATTGACCTGTGTGCACTCATTCTCTTGATAATTTGTGTTTAATTGTGGAAACTGGGCAGATTGCATTTTAATGCAAGTCATTTTCATGAAAGTAATTTTGATGACCTGGCCCATTATTACAAATTGATCTATATGGTAAATATATCAAAATACAGAAGATACTTGGTAGTAACTTGTTCCAAAAGGCTTTTCTACCTAAGATGAATCAAATTTTAAAGACATTTTGAGTTTCATCTTGTGTTCGCATGTTTCTCCGTGGAGAAACCATGCCTGACATTGTATCACTGATTGAAGACTATGGATGAACACCATTTCTTTCAAATGACTGATTAATTGAGAGACATGAAGATGGGTTTCTCACACCGGGGGATAAAAGAGAGGCAAGAAGAGTTTACTGTGTCTTATCCTCTGATGTCTTTTTTGGCTACTTTCTAAATAACAGAGACAAAACTTAGAATGCTGATACATAATTAACCTATCATAAAATGCACACCTTCACAGTGTTGTTTTCATTGCTGTTTAATATAAGGACCACACTGAGCAATTTGCAGTGTGTTTGCAGAGCATTTTCCCCACCTATAAGAGAAACGTCATACCGTGACCTGTTCTATTCATTCTTAGGTCTTGGTCCAGCCATCGTTCCATTAATCCATGTTATGTCCCTTTGGATTTGTCAGATCTGAACAAATAAATGGGATCAGACAATGTATGACCTTTGAAAATATTTAGTAGAAATTGTTCTTGATTCAACTCAAATGCCATTATAAAAATGCTACTGAAAAATTCTTAACCCTAGTTTCCACCAAGGGTAATACCCCACATCCTTAGAGTTCCATATTCTAACCACGATATGGACATAGATATAACTAATGAAGTCCATTCAGGTTATTCTGGATTATTTGTACTCAACAGACCATCTAATTATATATATGTGTGTGTGTGTGTGTGTGTGTGTGTGTGTGTGTAACTATATATCTATATATAAAATACCACTATATGCACTGTGTATCTCTATATATAGAGAGAGAAATAAAAGGATAGGCCATTGGTTCTTACAGGCTCCTGATATCCTTCTTACCCCAACATACTATGCTTCTGGCTAATAATTTCCCCTTCTACAACTTTGTCTTACAAGAGGATGAAATGATGCTTAACTGTCTGTATTTGAGAGATATTTGCAGAACAGAGGTTGCTGCATATGTCAGGGGTTTGTTTATTTTTATTGTTGAGCACTACCACAAGCTAGCCAAAGCACCAGGGACGATTCCTGCTCCCATTTTCAGGAGCCCCACCAATAGACAAAGCTACACATCTGTCACATATATGCAGAAGGCATAGGTTGGTTCCATGCAGGCTCACTTGTTGTTGGTTCAGACTCTGAGTTTCCCTGAGTCAGGCTAGCCTTTTGTGTGGGTTTTCCTCCTATGTCTCTAACCCCCTGGTTCCTAAAATCCCTCCTCCCTCTCTTCAGCAAGACTCCCATAGCTTGGCCCATTGTTTGGCCATGGGTCTCTGAATCTGCCTCCATTAATCACTGGGTGAAGGCTTTCTGCTGACAACCAGGGATGTTAATAATCAGATCACAGGGAATGACCAGTTCAGGCTATGCATCCACTGCTGCCAGGGGGAAACAAAACTTTTAACATGGCCAAATCAATACAGACTTGCTGTAAATGTTCTGTTAATCCTCCCAAATGGCTAATGTCTTAATAAGGAATTCCAGCAGCCAGATTTGAGTTCCATATAAAATTATCTCAAAGATAAAAATATAAGATTCATTCATTTACTGAACAAATATTTAATAAGAGCCTAATGGTCACTGCACTTCTGGAAGGCATATGTGTAATTCAGATAGGCTAATTAAGTTAGCTCAGGTCACAAATTTAGCAAAAGCAATGATTAAATACTTCATTGCAGAATGAAATAAAAAACTCTAATACTTGTTTTCTGAAGTTCATAATTAAAGCAATCTAAGAAGACACTTTGAGCTTAAGTTACACCATTAGTGTTCTTTAATATTTTTTAAAATGTGAACTATTAAGTGTTATTTTGAAAACGCAATTTCTGTTTCGCTTGTCAAATTTATCCTATTACTTATCCTTACTGGCAAAGAATCCAATAGCTAAGCCACCTGACATATTGGCTCCTTATTGGAAGTTTTGTCCAACCTCATTATGTACAGCTTGAATCCAGATATTGAATGCAATATATCATTAAGTCACTAATAAACTTTAGTCTCTCCTTTACCACGTTCTCCCATCCCCCACTGTCAATGAGTAATTTATCTTTGGCAGCAATAAGCATAAGTCGTTTTTGAAAGGAAGGACATAACATTATCAGTCATTGCATGTACAAGTTATGGCCAACTCCATCATGGAAGAGAACAGATGATTATAATCAATAATCAATCAAAGAACCAGTGACAGTTATCATACATCACAATGCACTGTGGAATCTTTTCCCAAAGGATATGTTGGTATGCTGCCACTGCCCAGCATCTGTCCTTGGTCTGGAATAAATCTGGAATATAGAACACCCTACTGGGAAAGATTAGCAAAAATACAGAAGGCGTAATGAAAGAAAAGAACCTTTGTTCTAATGCTTGTTTGTATCCCCATTCCTTATTGTTCACTCTAGTTTTGATGAGTACAGGCTGCTTCTTTCTGTTTTGTGATGTGAGGTTGTACTGGGTGTATCCGAGTAGCATATCTCTTGCTAATAAAGTGAATGAGTTTGTGAAACTTGTCTAAAACTGGATGTAGAAATCGTATTCAACAAGATAAGCTGTCCAAATAATGATAATGTACCCATAAAATCAGATTTAATTTTGGAAATTTTTTGTGAGTCTTATTTGGCTATGAATACTTCGATAAAGGACTAAAATAATTTTCAGAGGGAAATAATATGCAGATAAAAAAATCTACCTGAAGCAAAAGTGATACATTCTCAGAAAATTGGTAAACTCAGTTATTGTCCAGCTATTTCTTAGCATCTATTATATACTGAGAAAACATTGATTCTTGCCCTTAATAAATACGTGGTGTAAGGAAAAGGAGATGTCTTGTTATACAATGCAAAGTGCTTAATGTTGTGGGAGATTTGGTTCACAGCACTTTAGAAGGAAAAATAATAAAAAAATAAATAAATAAAGGGTTTGAGTAGTCAGAACCTACCATAATGGGTAGATTTTAAATTTAGAATGGGAAAATAAGGGCAGTTGATTCCCAAATACATGTTATGACATATAGTACCATGTTACAGGAGGACACAGAATGCCTTTGTCAAGAAACGGTGACAAGGTGGAGAATGACTTTCACTATAGCTAGACCGGAAAGGTCTCTGGTGTCAGGCTTTCTGAGAGAGAGGTGCGCAAACCAGTTTTGGATCTTACCAGAAGCACATTCCCTGGCAGTGTGACAGGAGAAAAAGTAAATGGCAAGTTGGGACAGGTGGACTATTGCTCCTGTATCAAAAAGGCTGTTCGCTATGTGCAACATCTGAATTTACTCCAGTCAAAGGGCTTCTTAGAGATTCTGATTCCAGCATAGATGTTTTCCCCAAGAGACATGAAGGGAAATGTATTGATAAGCAGCAGGGCCACATATTTTAACATAAAAATTCTTTGATAAATCTTAAGGTATCAATCAAACCAAAATTTGAATGATTTGGGGGAGAATTGACCTCTATCCAACAGTTCTGTAAGACATCAATTCTTTAAAAAAAAATGTACTAGTCAAAAGTTAATCTGCACCTGAAGAATCACTTGAATGTTTTATGAGAGAAATTTAATTCCTAAAGAAGATTCACAATCATTTTTTACAGAGGCCCCGCAGCTTCAGAAATGATCCCCCTTTGCAGTTCTATATTGTTAACTACCAGGTTCTTTCAAAACACTAGGTTTGATTATTATTTTGTTCTTGTGAAGCTGAAGCTCAGCATGGCACCTCTGTAATTTTATTTTTCCTCTGGGAGACAGGAAGTGTCAATAAGAGGATACAGGAGCCCTAATGTCTTAGACTATTGGATTTGATTCTTTTTTTTATTGGAGAGTTTAATCATGAACTTTTATTTTCTTTGAGTTTCTCCTCAAGTTCTAGTCTTAACATGAGAAAACCTCTTCTATCTAGAGAACAAACACAGACTGAGAATAATGTTGCTGTACTTTTGCTTTAGGAAACCGCTAAATAAATAAATAAATAAATGCAATAATAAGTAAATAAATGGATGCAGCAATGTTTCAAATTTTCTCTTAAGATATATTTAGAGTTGGATTGCAAAACATAAACACGAGGCTATGGGGTAGAATTTTTAAATTATTAGCTTTCATGTGTTCTAAAATTAGGCTATTTGTGGGTAGGTTTTTGGAAATGAGCTTTTTAAAAATGATGTTTTCCATTCAATGTAGGAAAGTAAACACAGCGTCTGTTGAGGCTGCTGCCTTGAGGCAAACATGGAGTCTGCTAAAATTGTCTTTCAAGATATAAATATCTCCCTGGATTTGTAACTTGAGGACTGCAAATTACAGTCTAGAGGGGGTAGCTACAGTCCACAGCATGGGTACAATTTTGGATCTTCCATAACCATTCCCTCTCATTAAATATGATAGGCCTTGGAGAAAGGACAAACAAAGGGAAGAAAGGGAAAAATGCAAAGAGAGCAAAGATGTAGATTCTTAGGGACAATAGTCCATGGCTTTCATCTGTCGATACAAAGTGTTTATTTTCTCTTCCAGAGACAGAGGGTATTTCTCAAGGGAGGCATTCAAAAACAATCAATGACTATCACAAATTTTATATACTACCACACTCACCTGTATGTACATTCACAAATGAGCATGCATATACATACAGTCTAAGACACCAAAAGTATTATTTGCTTCACTGATCAAGTATTGACCTTATACACAATACAATTATTATCCATCTGTCTTAGGTATGGTTTCTACTTCTGGGAAGAGACACCATAGCAGCTCTTATAAAGGATAACATTTAATTGGGAGTGGCTTGTAGTTTCAGAAACTTAGTCAGTTATCATCATGGTGTGGAGCATGGAGGTATGCAGGCAGACATAGTTCTAGAGAAGGAGCTGAGTGAGACTCCTACATCTTAACCACAGGCAACAGGAGGTCAACTGGGTGTCACACTGAAAGGAGAATGAACAAAGGAGAGCTCAAAGTGCATCTCACGGTGAGACACTACCTCCAACTAAGGCACACCTACTTCAAAAAAAACCACACATACCAATAGTACCACTCCTTATGCGGGTCATTTTCTTTCAAAGCACAACAGCAACCATTGACTTTACTTTCTGAGTTTCTTCATTTTGCTAACATTGTACATGGCACATCTTCTTTAGACTGTAATTCTTGCACTCAGTGAACCTCCTACCCTGGAATCTATCTAATAATAAATGGACTCAGATCTTCCTAAAACAGAACATCTGAACTATTGGAATAGGCATTTAAACTATTAGGTTTGCATTATTTCCTTCTGTCCCAGCAAGTGCCTAACATTCACACTTGTACCCCAATTTGTAAAAGAAGTTTTTCAAGAGAAATAGCTAGGTTCTGGCAGCCCAAGAAAGCATGTGTCCATTTGTCCCATCACAACATGCTAGCTAAAGAGAAGTGTAATGGTGTAAAACAGGAGATTAACTCCATATGAAATAAGAATGGACAAAGTTGGCTAACAATCAGAAATCCATCTTCTGTCTATGGACCTGAGGGTTAGACTTAGTGAAAGACCAAATTGTTGCAAGGGCCAAGAAGCATGCATAATTAAGCAATTCTGATTAAGGTGTGATGCTGTTCAACGTTACCTTAGTCTGGTCTTACATGGTGACTCGAATCAGTTCTTATTTCTTGAGGGCTCAAAGTGAGCCCTTATGGCTGTCCTTCTGAATAACTGCACTCCCTGGAGGTGCTCTGTCTTGCTGTCTGTCCTATACCACAAGGTGACTCTAGAGAAAAGATGTAGAAGAATAATTTTTCTCTGAGCCTTCAGTCTCAGGAGGCAAACAAACTTTAGCATAGATTTTAGTTAACTTGGAGCCCATTGAGGAGTCAAAGCTGTTTAGTGCTATGAGGATCCCTGCAGAAATTATTCTCGCATCACCCTCTCCCCACTTAGTTTACCTCACGAGATCTAGGGTTACTCATTCTGCCTGTATCATACAGCTTCAGAAGTGATGATACTTTGCATGGGTTAAGCTCTTAAAATCTTACCACAATTTCTTCTTTGCCCACCCCATTCAAATTTATTGCATGTTTTCTTATTTTTGACATTATAATGTAATACTTTAAAATTATTTATTTTGAGATTTATAATATAATTGCATTCTTTCCACTTCCCCTTTCTCCTTCCAAACCCTTCCTTATATCCTTCTTGTTCTTTCAAATTCGTAGCCTCTTTTTCATATTGTTGTTACATACAAACACACATAACTATTTCTTAGAAATATATATATATGTATATATATATATTATGCTTTTTCCTCCATCTATGATAATTTTTCTCATGCAATCTGCTCAACTTTAACCATCCCCTTTCTAGTTTGGTCTTATTTGTCTCTGTTAATCACTATGTCATCAACCCTGCCTAATATTTTGTTTCTGTTTAAGACTTCTTACAGTCCTCTTTTATCTAGAAGTAATTTAGTATACTAAATGAATATTCTTCATCTTTCCATCTTCAGTGGCCCCATCAAAGATTCCAGTTCAAGGAGAAAGTTTTTCCATGTGATGTCTCTCCAGAGAGCAGCTGTCCCTGTTGCATTGACCTACTTGTCTTGGTGTATGTTCTTTCTAGTAGTTTCTTATAAACATGTTTTTCCTTTCAACCTTGATTGTAAATTCCTTCATAGTGTAGGTTTTCTGTTCTCTTTTTGCATATTATTAAAAGCTTTATAAAACATATGATATAGCTGACTATAAAAAAGTATATTAGCTGAATAAATGAGTTAATGGATTAATGAATGAATGAGTGACATGTAGTTGGTATCACGCACTTAATCTGGCATATAGTGAAAAGTTAAAATTTACCTTTCTCTTTGGAAATGAATGTGATCTTTAATTATATATTAACTAGAAATTTGTTTTTAATGCTTTCATATGAACTGGTATACACTTATAATTTTTTCTTTAATTAAAGGTTTAAACATGTATATATACACACACAATTTTTATTTGTCAGTTCAAACACACACATGCATTGGTATGTGAGAGAGTGTGTGTGTATTTAGCAAAATTACAATGGGACATCTGGTAGTTTTAATCTGAGAGTTTCAGTCAAGCTGGGTCTTCAGGGGCTGCATGCGGTTCTGGCTGTGTCCCTCCAGCTTCCAGGACATTCTGAAGACACAGTGGCCTCAGCACTGCATCACTGTGCCACTGAGGAGGGCTCATTTCCTCTCAAGGCACTCATAAGGGAGTCAGTGTTACTCCGGGTTTTAAAACCATATCACTGTGTTTACTTGATCCTGCTCTGTGTTTTTAAAGAGTTGTTGAATATTAGTGCAAGAAGGCATTTGTTCTTAAGGACAGTGACTGTACTTAGTTCATAGGAGTTAGGTGTATTCAGCATTGTCTTGTTCCTGGGGGAATATTAGCACTCAGGCCTGAAACACAAAATTTTGGTTCAATGAACTAGGAGATAAAAAGAATATTGAAAGAAATCTTTATTTTAAAGATGTGTTAGGAGTTAATTGTTGACATTGCTTTCCTGCTGAAATGCTACCTCTTCCAGGGTAGGGATGCTGTTGCGTCTAATTTCTGTCGTCTCTCTGGGTTTAGCTTAATACATTATTGAAGTGAATGGAGTTCTTTTTGATGGCAGAATTACTTCCAAATAAATGAAATAACCCAGAAAATAAGTGCACTTAGTAAAACAAAACGTGGGGACATAAAAGAAAGTAAGAACCAAAATCTCCCTGTTTTATAGCCTGCACACATTTGGAAATGATGGAGCCGTCCGGAGCCAAGTGCACTCACATGCTGGCCAGAAGTATAAGCTAAGACAGTCATGGGAATTTTTATGAGAGAGAGATTGCCTGGAGAATTGGAGGAAGTACAGGTTTCTAATAAGCAAAGTGAAAAAGAAAAGCCATTCTGCCAGGCGGTGGTGGCAGACGCCTTTAATCCCAGCACTTGGGAGGCAGAGGCAGGCGGATCTCTGTGAGTTCGAGGCCAGCCTGGTCTACAAGAGCTAGTTCCAGAACAGGAACCAAAAAAAGCTACGGAGAAACCCTGTCTTGAAAATCAAAAAAGAAAAAAAAAGAAAGAAAGAAAAGCCATTCTTCAGAGGAGAATAAGTGAGATGGTGCAGATAGAGGCAAAGGACCATGTGTAGAAGGACATAGGGACATAGGAATAGGATATTCTGCTGGAGAAAGACTTGGGGATAATGTTTGAAACTTTGCTTCCAGTGGGAGCCTTGAGCGATGATCTCAAATATGTAGGTTTAAATGACAGTGGCTCTTTTTTCCAGAAGTAGAAACACCAAATAAGCATTGATTAGAAGTGAAATTCTCTTTTATGTCCTATAAAAATGAGAGCGCTCCAATGCCTATTATTTCAGCCATGAAATAAACAGAAAGAGAGAAATCAACATGGGCAGAAGTAAAATTCTCTGAGCATCTAACGGCCTCTTTGACTAGTTAATGGGTATAGAGGTGAACTCTCATTTGGAAGGGAGAGTTGATCTCAACACTAACCACAGATTGTGAAAGTTGAGGGCAGTTGGGGCACTAGGCAGGACTGTAAAACAAAGTATCACTTCTTTTCTTGAGGTGTTGGCCAAAACATATATTCTCCAGCTGTGTTTCCTTAAACATAAAACTGGGTAGTTAAATGAGTTCTCCTAGGAATGGCTGACCCCTTACATGTTGAAATTTGATTGGATTGTCAGATTAAAAGATCACTGATTCCACACTTTATTTTCTCTGTACTGATCTAATATTTACAAAGAAATTATTAAAAACACTGATTCGATATGGTTTTGTTCCTATGGTAATTTCTCTCAGTCATAGCAATTGTTATGTAGAACATGGATAAGGTACCTGCATTTTCTTGTCAAGGTAGCAGGTGAAGTGAGATTAAAGAGAGGCCGACTCAAAGCTGAGTTATAGAACTACCCAGATTCTAGCAGTCCTGGCGCTCTTGAAGAAGAACTCAGGGAAGATGTATCAAAAATTGGT
The DNA here is from genome assembly GCF_037038515.1 of Microtus pennsylvanicus. Classification (NCBI taxonomy): domain Eukaryota; kingdom Metazoa; phylum Chordata; class Mammalia; order Rodentia; family Cricetidae; genus Microtus; species Microtus pennsylvanicus. Next base: position 14,516,743 of record NC_134582.1, read on the forward strand.
TTCTTTCTTTTTCTCTTCACATTGCTGACTTCATTATCAGTGTGAACTCACTAAACTTTTTTACACGAAGCCTGTATTTATTTATTGTTGGTGACAACTGCTATTTCATCACAGGCATCCCAGGGGCCTGAGAGATGCGTCAGTGGTTGAGAGTTTGCACATCACTTGCAGAGGAGCAGAGTTGAAAGCCCAGTAACCACATCAGATGGTTCACAACTGCCTGCAGTGCAGCTTTAGAGGATCTGGATTCTCTGGCCTCTGTGGGCACTTGCCCTCAATGTACAAACGTACCAACCACAGTTTAAAAAGATTAATACTCTTAAGTTCACTGTATTTATGTCCTATCACCCTTATATTTTTTGTCAGAACGTGAATGTGTGTTTCTATGACTGTAGTACCCTTAAGCATAAAATGAAGAATCAATATAAAACTCTGAGTAAGAAGCAAATCAAACATAATTTTGTTTATATCCAAAGACATTTGCTATCCACTGTGATATATTTATTCACGTGTAAACTGTGCTATGTAATTTATTATTTGCTTCTCAATTGGATTTTCAACGCAATTACATTATTACTTATTTTTAAAAAATCTATTAGTGACATTTGTATATCAACAAAGATGTCTCTGTGTATGTATTCTATCAAATTCTTCTATTTAAAGGGGAAGCTGATGTTTTAATACTTTTCTTAATTAAAATATAATTATATCACTTTCCTTCCTCAATCCCCTCTCAAGTCTTCTCCCTCCTCCAGCTTCTTCCATGCATCCCCACTCTTATAATAGTAGCCTCACTTTGGATTATTATTGTTACATACATATATGTATACCCCTACACACGTATCCTGCTGAGGCTGTTTTTTGTTGTCTGTGCATATAAGGCTTCAGGGATAAATTTCTGTCATGAGATTGGTATCTTACATTTCAAAATATAATCCTCTTCATATTGTTCCTTTTTTCATGCTTCTTCAAGATAGGTTTCTTTATATTCTTGGCTGTCCTGAAACTCACTCTGTAGACCAGACTGGTCTTGAACTCACAGAAATCCACCTGCCTCTGCCTCCTGAGTGCTTTAATTGAAACCTGAAAGAAAGGGGAAGATCCATTTCTCCAAGGTGTATTGTGGAGAAATTCACTGAGGTCTGAGAGACTTGATTATCTCTTGAAGAAAACATCTTCTAACCCTAGAAATAGATTGGACAACAGATGGTTGAAAGTGTCAACCAGCTCTGGGAAAATGTTTTTTGCCAATGATTCTGTCTGAAAGTATCAGAATACTTGTTGGCCATAGCCATCCAGTAAGCCAAGTAGAGCAGCTAATACTGCATGTTCTCTGCAGCTGACAATTATGTGTCTTTGTGTCATCATCAGACAAACAAATGACTCAAGAGTGGAGAGAGGTTAACAGAGAGCTTTTCCCCTCCATTCTCTGACACATCACTCATAAGGACCATATGGTCTCTTCTTCTGCTCTGCAGAGCAAGAGAAAGGGGCTCAGAACTGGGGAGATGATTTTAATTACATCTTCTAAACACTGCTGATGATCTCTTTAGCACCAAATTAATAATAATAATCCATTTGGGTGGGTTAAATATTTAATCTCTACTCTCTATGCCGTTTAAAGCTAGATTTCATAGTTTTGAGAAGAGAAAATGTGAATTTCTCTCCTAAGTCCTTTGCTTTTTAATGCTATTACTTTCATGAAGATAATTTTCCCACTTAGAGCAGGAAAATCAAGGGCATGAACAGATGGATATGAGATCTTTTCTACTCTCAATATTTTATAAGGTTTTGGCTTGAGTTTTGCCCTGTCTGTTGCTCGAAGTAGATGACATCCCTTGGTCCCAGTTCTTATTGAGTAGCTGGGAACTGGCCTTGCATCCTTGAGGTTCACAACAAATGCCCTCAACAGCTCTTAAATTGATGTAACCTTTTATTTAATAATTTTATAAGTGAGCCTATGGCTTTGGCCATGAATCTAGGTGTTCTAAACAGTTCTTGGTACAGAGTCTTAAGATGAAGACATAATTTTAAAATGCATGTAATTTTACTATAAAATTGTATAACTTAATATTATATTAATTCGTACAATAAGTATGTATTCACATTACAACATCCAGTACAGGGTTGTATGTTGCTATGTTCAAGTAAAGCACTGTAAAATAATACAACTCTCATTTTGGAAATTAAAGTTTTTTTGGGAGATGTTTAGTAGCATTCACTAAAAATAAGAAAATAAAAAATAGGTGTAAGTTTGAACAATGACATATTTAGAGTACATGATACACAACTGCCTTTGAGTTTCAGTTTTTAAAATAAAATAAGGATCAACAGAAATAATATAAGTACCACAAAATTAAATGTGTCACTCAAAAATTAAAAGCACACTGTAATATCACAGATGCCAAAAATTTATAGTTAAAAACAATAAGTGCTGGGGATGTAGTTCAGTTAGCGAAGTGCTACCATAGTAAGCATGAAGCTGTGAGCCAGCTACCCAACAGTATATAAATAGGACGTGATGGTGCATGGCTTTAATCTTAGCACATAGTAGTTGAAGTCAGGAGGGCTGGAAACTCAAGGTGATCCTCAGCTACATAGAGAATTTAAAGTCAACCTGTGGTATTCAAGAATCAATAATAAGAACAACAGTCAAGCATTCTAATGAATTGGAAAAGGCTGTGTTTTATGAGCCCACTTTAATATACCATAGAAAATTAAGAGCAACCATAAAGTAAACTTCAGCTCTGTTATGAGAGTATGAGTTGAAAATGATGCTGTTGTTTGTCTTGGAGAAGTAATAAGAGACTGTGATTAATGCCACTGAAGAGTTGAAATTCTGCCAGAAAGAGCTTAGCTTAAGATACTGATCGATCCACACATTCAGTATCCAGGTTAGAGAAACTGAGAAAGCAGGTTTCACTTCAGAAAAAGGACTTCTTCTGTCAGATTTGTCAGAAAGGGAAGTGGCTTCTTGCAGAGGCTGAGTTCTTTGTCCAATGAAATCTGTGTGGGGAAGATTGAAGTATTACTAAATAAAACTACAGTGGGGACAGAGCAACACATGAGCTGTAAGATTTCTAGTAGCCATATCAGGGAAAAGAAAGAAAACATGGTACTAATTGAATTGTAGGCAAACATGTATGATACTATATATATATATATATATTTTACATTTTGGCCTTATTTATTTTTTCCGTTTATTTATTTATTAAAGATTTCTGTCTCTTCCCTGCCACCTCCTCCCATTTCCCTCCCCCTCCCCCAATCAAGTTCCACTCCCTTGTCAACCCATAGAGCAGTCAGGGCTCCCTGCCCTGTGGGAAGTCTAAGGACCACCCACCTCCACCCAGGTCTAGTAAGGTGAGCATCCAAACTGCCTAGGCTCCCACAAAGCCAGTACGTGCAGTAGGATCAAAAACCCACTGCCATTGTTCTTGAGTTCTCAGTAGTCCTCATTGTCCGCTATGTTCAGCGAGTCTGGTTTTATCCCAGGTTTTTTCAGACCCAGGCCAGCTGGCCTTGGTGAGTTCCCGATAGAACATCCCCATTGTCTCAGTGTGTGGGTGCAGCCCTTGCGGTCCTGAGTTCCTTGCTCGTGCTCTCTCTCCTTCTGCTCCTGATTTGGACCTTGAGATTTCTGTCCGGTGCTCCAATGTGGGTCTCTGTCTCTGTCTCCTTTCATCGCCTGATGAAGATTAATATTCAGGAGGATGCCTATAGGTTTTTCTTTGGGTTCTCCTTATTTAGCTTCTCTAGGATCACTAATTATAGGCTCAATGTCCTTTGTTTATGGCTAGAAACCAAATATGAGTGAGTATATCCCATGTTCCCCTTTTTGGGTCTGGCTTACCTCACTCAGGATAGTGTTTTCTATTTCCATCCATTTGCCTGCAAAATTCGAGAAGTCATTGTTTTTTACTGCTGAGTAGTACTCTAATATCTATACATTCCATACTTTCTTCATCCATTCTTCCATTGAAGGACATCTAGGTTGTTTCCAGGCTCTGGCTATTACAAACAATGCTGCTATGAACATAGTAGAGCATATACTTTTGTTGTATGATAAGGCCTCTCTTGGGTATATTCCCAAGAGTGGTATTGCTGGGTCCAGGGGTAGGTTGATCCCGAATTTCCTGCGAAACTGCCACACTGCTTTCCAAAGTGGTTGCACAAGTTTGCATTCCTACCAGCAATTTTAAAATGGTACATCAGCATAAGCTCAGTAGATAATATTTAATAGGAAATTTTATATTATTTTTCTATTGAACCTTCTGAATCAGGGGTACATTTTGCAGATACAAAATTTCCACTTTCAGTAGCAGCATTTCTTATTTCTTCCTGCTTTTTTTAAATTAAGAACATTTTTATTACAATCTTTATTCATTTTACATAACTATCCCATTCCCACTGTGTCTCCTCCTCCTGCTCCTACCACCTTTCCCCCCACACCCCCATCCACTCTTCAGAAAGGGTAAGGCTTCCCATAGGGAGTCAACCAAGTCTGACACACTTTGAGGCAAGACCAAGGCCGTCCCCTATATATTTAGGCTCAGGTCATATGTTTCTTTGGATATCCCCATCATGATCTTGACCCTTTTACTCATACCCTTTCTTTCCTCTCTTGGGCTGGTCTCAGGTAGCTTGGCCCAGTGCTTCGCTGTAGATCTCTGTATCTGCTTCCATCAGTTGCTGGTTGAATGTTCTATGATGTTGTAAATTAGTCATTAGTCTGATTACAGGGAAAAGCCAATTTAGGCCTCCTCTCCACTGTTGTTTAGAGTCTTAGCTGGGGTCATCCTTGAGGATTCCTGGGATCTTCTTTGTGCTATGTTTCTTGATAGCCCTTTATTGGCTCCCTAAATCAAGATTAAAGCAAATGATATCCAGTCTATAGTTCACAATCCCAGAGGATCTAGGTAACAAAGAGAACCCTGAGAGAGACATATAAAGATCCCCTTGGAAAGGGGAAACATACAAAACCTCCTGAGAAAGTTAGAATTGGGGGAGAAGGAAGCGTGGAAGGGGAGGGGGAGGGAAGAAGAGGAAGGAAGAGGAGAACATGAGGGAATGGGATGCTCAAGAAGGGGGAAAGACAGTGAGGGAGAGAAAGGAAAGATTAGCAATATTTGCCCGTGGCTCATTTCTGTTGTATTGTGTAGTGCAATTTTAAGTTAAGAAAAACCTGTCTCAGCGAGTCAAAGTGCTTGCTGTGAAAGCAAGAAAACCTGAATTCAATTCTGCAGCACTCAAGTAAGAAAGTCGGCCGTGGCCTTGAATGCCTGGTACCCCAGCATCACGTATTTGGAGACTGGCAAATCCTCGGAGCTTACAACATAACAAAAATAGTCATTGGATTCAATGATATACTCTGTCTTAAAAGATAAAGTAGAGCCCAGTGGATGAAGTCACATGACATCCTCCTCTGCTACAAGTCATGAGCAGCATGATCTACACATGTGCATACACCACACACCACACACACACACACACCTATTACTACTACTACTATGGATGATGAAAAAGAAATCATAAAACCAACCCTGAATTGATACAATTCAGGCATGTACTCTTAAACAGACAGGGACCCAAATAGATATGGTTTCCTAAGCAAATGCTCTCAGGTATCAGATTACAGATCCCGATTTATAGGAAAGTTACTGAGTTCATGGGTCGTGTGGAGGAAAGAGTGAGATAAATAGTCAAGGTCAACTTTATCCAATCTACAACGTCAGTATGAATTCCAGAATAGAGCCCCCTCGGGACTATAAAAACCAAAGGTTCCTCTGACCTTTATTCCATGCCAAGGTGAGAACATCAGTAGAGAAAATTGCAAGATCTCAGGCCTTACCATTGGGCTGAGGCCCTCCTGGCAGCTGTGTGCCTTTAGCTTGCCAGAGGCAGTCAGAGACTATAGACTGTCGTCTTCAGCAGTGTTTCTTAGACTTTTCTAAGTTGCAGCATCTGATGTATGCCAGCACCCTCTTGCCAAGGAAAAACTGTCAAACATTTAAGGTGGCAGTGTTTGCATTACCACTCAAAGCATGAAGACTGTGGCACCCACAAATTTGTGATCAATAAACTTGTTCTCTTACTTGGGGGTGGGCTGTCAAGGGAGAGAGAAGAAATGAGGAAAAACAAACATTTCCCTTAAATACCCCTAACTGGGGAGGGACTTGGCCATTATTTGGTTTATGATTTCATTATCCTTCCTTTCTTTGCATGTCATTGTTTTGGCTGTTAAGTGTTGGAAGGTTTTTCTCTGCTGTCACAGACTCTCCCCTGAAGTCCACACCTTGTCATGCTGGGGAAAGAACACCTGGAGGTAACTAAATTGAAGTCCTGTATGTTTTGACACCAGCCAAGGAACAAGCAGGTCATTTTAGTCTATTTTTAATGTCATCCCCATTGGCATTTCCATCTTTTAATTTTTTTTTTCTTGTGACACCACAGTGACTTCCCCCTGCTGCCTTCTTCCTGTGGTGCTAAATGCCAATGATCATACAGGTCACATTTTATATCAAGAACAATTGACTCAGCATGCTGGGACTTTAGTTTGTTCCCTCAGGTCTGTTCTCTTCTGGGCTTCTTACCTTTAAAGACTTGAGGGAAGAGTGAGCAGTATGACCTTAAATAACACACATCCACAGAGAGACACATACCCTGCCACACAAACATGCACACACATAAACACAAACATACACAGACACACACAAAAATATACACAAAGTCACAAAAAACACAGACACACACATACACAGGAACACACACACCGCCACACACAAACATATACACAGTCACACACACTAACATATACAGAGGCACACACACTCACACATGCATGTACATACACACGCACACACCTCCCCCCCAATATACCCTTTCTTTATTACTACATACATTTAGCAGAATGATTAGTAGGTTTTCTCCTATGGCCTGCGTTTTATTGTAGTTAGAGGTTCTTGACCTAATAATTGTGCTTGTGGAGCACTCCTTATTTCCAATTAGAAAGTGGTTGCTTAATGCCAGGATGTTCCTGACACTATTATACTAGTAAACTCAAATGGGCAGGCCAGGTGCATTTCTAGGTTGCAGGATAAGGTTGATGTTCACAGCTGGTAAAAGATGTTTTTTTCTCTTGGTAGAGTGCATAGCACCTTCCATCTCTATGAAAGCTACCCAGTAGGGATGATGCTTCTTTATCAGTACCAGATGCATTTCTTCATGTTCACTGATCTCAGTATATGATATTTCCAGCAACAGGGTCTTAATGTCAAGTTTTAGATCGGTAACTAAGAGAATTGGCAATAGCTTTAATCCATGCAGTCTGTGGGGCTTCAATGGCCAGCAACTCCAAAAGAAACAAGGCAAGGCTAAGATTGTTAGTGTTTGGTGTCTAGTGGAAGCATTGTTGCCCCACTGTGGTATAACTCCATTTTAACTCTTTTAATACATAAATGTTTTAGGAAACTTCTAGAGTAGTAGGTTTTTGTATGACTTTTTGAAAATTATATTTTTGTTTGTCGTAAAGCAGGGTTTCACCCAAGATTCCACAGGTGGCTTAGTATTAACGGCAACTACCTGTCTCTGCATCTAGAGTGTTTGGATTAAGGACATGTGCCACAACGCCTGGCAGTTAGAAACTATTTAAAAAATGCTTAGTAGTTTGGTGGTGCATGATAAATTCAGAAAATCTCTGGATGCCCCAGCACATTCATTTTGTATTGCAAAGATAAGTTGTTTAGCTTGGGGGTAGAAGCAAGATTCTATTTTACTGAGAGGCAATTTTGTACCTCAGAAAAGCGTAGCTTTGTCCACAGATACTTAGTCAGAGTTGGAGGTTACAGTTGAACCACTGAAGGGAAATAAAAACTTGAAGGTAATTTTTGAGTTTGCTTTTGAATATCTAGGTATGCTTTTGTATACCATTAACTATAAAAGAAAGTGCTAAAAATAAGGCAGGCCTTCTTGCTGGACTGCTACCTTCCCTTTCCTACTAAGTAATTTTTGGATTTTTTTTTTTAATTGGCACAAGGGCTGTTGCTTGGCCAATTCCCTTGCTCTCTGAACCTATAAAGCAGATGGGAACTGCATGTAACTTGGGGAAAGAATGCCAAAGAAGAATTGTTTCTACCAAATTGCTCCTCATGGATCCAATTCTGAAGTCTGTCGGAATATGGGCCACCAGGAGAACTGTATCCTAGCCAGTCTTGGCCATCTATGTCAGCGAAGTGACAATATGTCAATTATGCAGCTAATCTAAAGTTTTTTTTAAGAGAAAAGCAAAACAAATTTAGGTACATGTAGACTCTCTGTATAATAACAATGCGTGTGATAGCATTTATTTGAAATGGCTATGATCTTGGTTATTTAACACATCCAATTCCAGGCACATGCTGATATTCTATGATCTCTTGGACTAATCAGCAACTTACATTGCTTCTGACTATGGTACTACCACTCAACCATGGAATACTATTTTTTATTGAGATAATTTTTACTATTCTTAACCATGTAAGCAAAAATGTTGCTATTCTCCTTTGTTTATGTAATTATTACAAAGATTTTTGATAAGATTCGTTTATTTTATCCAAGTTACTCCACTTTTTCCTCAATTTGGAAGAATGCCTGCATTCAGCAACTGTGTAACAAATACTTGATCATAGAGATTTATTATCAGTATTTAGAGTACAAAGATAAAATTATGACTACAAAATACTAGTTGTCAGAGTGCATGAAAACTATTACTGGAAATATCATAAGGAGATTAGTTTAGACTTTTGGAAGAAAATTGGTGGGTGGTTTATTTCTGTCTGCTAGCTTTGTGTAATATAGGGAAAATGGAAGTATAATACCATCCACTGGTTATAGCATATTAGAGTTGTAGAAAAATTAGGACATTTTAAATGAAAATGAACTAAGTATAAATGGTATGAACAAAGATTGAAGAAAGCTATTTAAGGTGTGTGTGTGTGTGCAAGACTGTGAAGACTATGATCTCCTCTTACTATAAAAACAGTTTGAAAACTTTTTGGAAAAGATCCAGGCAGTAAATGTCATAGACCTTTTTCTCATATAATGCCTCTGATATAACTAGCCTAATTCTGCCACACATTGTAAAAACAGCCACTGAGAGTTCATAAAAGAATGTTCGTGGCTTTGTTCCAATAAAATCTTATTGACAGGAACAGACAATAAGCAACTCTCTTCTTCAGGCTGTAAGTTACTTTCTCTGGTATGGAGAAGAAAGAGAAGGAACAGAAAGAATAGCCTATAGATTGATATATAAATATTCAAATATGTAAAACCTTGTGTTTCCCATTCTAATTTTATCAGCTTGCTTGTTTATATAATACTTTCTCTTTTAGAGTACTTGGTCCAAATTTCCAATATACTGCCTTTTTAAACAAAATGATTACTGCTTTCATTCTTTTTAAAATTTCATTCTTTATATAAGTCAATAATTTCCATAGTATTGAAAAGTAATTTTTCCCTGAGTAAATATAAATGAACAATATATATTTTAACATATATATTAACAACAGTGCATTTGTTTCTTTTGTGTAGATATAAAGGGTAAAAACTTACATGTGCTGAGGGGAAATTTGATTTTTGTGTAGTTGGTACCAAAAGAGTTGAACAGCCATCTCAAGAAGAAAAACTTACTTAAGCTCCTGGCTTCAGACAAATCCATGGTCATGTGGCCCCGTGTTTCTGCATCCATTATAAAGCAGAACTTCATGGTGGGTAGCACACATATAGGAGGAAGGTCAAATAAAATAGTGTTGAAGCTACTCAACATTTAGTCAATGGCAAAAGTACTAGGAGTGTGGGCTGGTGATGGAGGTCATGGCTGAGCAGTCATAACAAGGACTTGGCAGTCATTTGCTCCTAATTGGAATGTCACTTCTGTTGAGTGTGAGCTATATACCAAGGCTCAGAAAAGGGGAAACTAAAAGTAAGGTGACATCCTACTCCCTAAATAATAACAGTGGCATTGAACTTCAGCTTGACAATGAAACGGGTAGTAACACATTTAAAAAGTGAGCAAGCATAAAGTTCAGTAAAGCCCTACCTTAGACAATAACTGGTGTATGATTACCTGTGACAAAATACTTAACATCTGAGTCACAAATTGTGCCACCAAAATATAATAATTAATAAGATCATAAGCACTTTTCCTGACTAGACAATAATTCAGAAGTATAAAAAGGCGAAAGTTGTTTTTTACTAAAACTTTAGTGGTGACATTGTTAATTTTCATAGACAGACTTTGAATAATGAATGAGATTCTCAAGTTCGTAAAGTAACAAATGAGAAGAAATTTTGGAAGTTGCATAGTCTCCTTTCTCTTTATGACCTCGATGCCCCACACTTTGCATCATTAATTAATATTCCTAATGGAAGAGATGCTGAAGGATGCAAGGTAGTCTGCCGAAGCAGAATTGATTCAACTGTTGCTTAAGCCACAAACAAAGTGTATGTTTTCCTCTTTGCATTAAAATATGTATCTTGGAGTTTGGAGAGTTTGGGTCTAAGTGCAGGAATTACTGGTATTGTAATGCATAAAATATGGAAATGATATTTCTGAACTTCTCAATATCAAAATCAAAGGCCCAAAGAGATTAATGAACTGAGGAACCAGCTCATCAGGCAGCTGTATCTGCTCTCACATCAAGCTTGGAATTTGTAGCAGATTGGTAGCTCGGAACAGGGAATAAATATGACAGATCAAAGACAGATGGACTCTATTTTCAATTTTTGGAGAGCAGGAATCCAAAGTAAAGTGATCAAAAAAGTGATCACAAAGTTATGCAAGACATGCCTAATCACTGGGAAGACCTTCATTCCCAGAGAAGTGTAGCGGTGTGCATATCCTATGTGTTTCCATTGAGCATTTCAAACAGTTCTTCAGACATTCCAAAGGTCTGAGTTAAGACTATATCTTAGAAGCCCGGAGTTGGTAGCACATAACTTTAATCTTAGCACTGGCGAGGTAGAGGAGGGTGGATTTCTGTGAGTTGGAGGCCAGCCTGGCTTATAGAAAAGTGCCAGGACAGCCTCCTAGGCTAAGAAAAGTCTTGGAAAAAAGCATGACTAGAGGGAAGATAATCTAAGCTGGTTTATTGTGAGAAAAGTATGGCACTAAAAAGAAAAACATTTACCTGATGAAAAATATATTCGTAAAATTAACAGAAATACTTAGTCATAATATAAATATTCCTTTCTTTATTTTGTTTTTGGAAGAACATCTCACTTCTCGCACAGGCTGACCTGGAACTCACGGTCTTTCTACCTGAGACCCTTGAGTTCTGAGATGTGTGCCAACACACCTAGTTTAAATCACTGTTAATTCTTTTTTAAAATCTTTTTTTAAAAATATAAAATAGAATTTTTCATACAATATATTCTGATTATGTTTTTTCCTCCCTAAACTCCTCCTATATCCTCCCAACTTCCCCATCCATCAAAGTCCACACATTTCTTCCTCTCTCTCTCTCTCTCATTTGAATGCAAACAGGAAACTAGACAATAATAATACAATAAAAATATCATAAGATGAAATAAAAAACAATAAAAGGACAAAGCAAAAGAAGAAACAAGAAATAAAGCCAAAGAAATATCACAGGAAACACATACAGATGCTGAAACACACACATTTGCACACTAGAAAATGCATAAAAACAGAATTGAAATCCATAATATTTAAGCAAAAAATTGTTCTTTCTACTAAGAGACCAAGAAGAGCATCTAAGTGGTTCAGTGCAGCTATGCAAATGTAACACTACAGCCTATAATATTTTCTATATCGTTAGTGCAGTAAATAACCAAGGCAAAATTGTTGCCTTCATTTATCTCAGCAATTAAGATAGAGGAGGGAGAGGGGAAGCTGTGTTCAGGCTATAAAATAAGTAAATAAATAAATTAATAATTCAAAAAGTAGACATAGCATTTTTGGTCCAAAAATAGTGTTTTGACTTATAATCTGAAGATAGTTATCTTACTCTTTCAAAATATGTGGATAGATAGAGACGACCTGAAAACCAGTAAGAAATAGGCTGGGTAGACAAAATGCAGCTCTCTCCTGTTCTTTTGTTTTCCTCTTCCAGATCAGATTAACTTGATAATATGGAATTCATATCATAAAGACAAACCTATCTCAGGAACTTTTGTGGTGGCAAGGCATACATGTAAGAGTTTTAGGTGTTACAGCTGCCTTGAATGAATGCAAGTGACTTTGATCAGGTAAGGTGTTCTTTCCTAGGAAACAATATTAGGAAACAGCAAGTAGAAATACATGCAAAAACACACAATGACGATATGCTGTGAGACACATGACAAACGCCCAGTTGTATATGTAATGGAAAATTAGGTAGAGACATCATGTGGAGCTGTTAAATCAATTTACAGGACTGAGTTGGAGGAATAATTTGAGATTGAAGTCTCACTGGTTGGTTATACTAGGGAACTTATTTTATTGCTAATTTCAATTTTCTTACTTATACAATAATGCTAATAAGAGAGATTGTTTTAAAGGATTGTTAGGTAATATAAGTGCTTCATAAATGCTTATTGTTATGATATTTCATAACAAAAAGAAATACATTCAAATTAGAGACCCACGGGTGAGGTGAGACAGAAAGCGCTGGCTTCAGGAACCTGCTGTGCTGTTATCTTTTTTCATTTTTTTAATTGATTAGCTGGAACAGTGGCTTAAATCTGATTAGATGAAGCTCAAATCTGGACACAAATTATAAGAAAGTCTCTTGTCAGTTCAAAAATTAGTAAAAATCCTATGTTAGCACAAATATACATAGAAAAATAAATAGCAAATTCTTTTGGTTGGTGTCTCATGCATTATTAGTCATCAGAAATGCAGAAATAATGCAACATAAAAGACATACAGAAAGGTGCATCATACAAGCAAGGATAGAGGCAATAGTATTTTTCTGCTTTTGTCAGAAAACATTCCCACTATAAAACTCCATGAAGCATTTATGAGGTAAATGGATAAGACCCTGTCTGTTTGGCAAAGACATTCTTATTCAATTGTTGAATAAATGATATAAATTAGAAGGAGCTCAGATGTTCATAGTTTTCACACTTGAATATTTGAACTAGGAACCATGAAGAAAAGGTATCAGATAAGTTTGTGTAGAATTTAAGAGTAAATTTAGGATAAATGAGTAGAGAACAAAAAATGAATTCAGATTTTTTTTTCTCAGTAAAATCTAAGTCAGAGGACAGTGAGTGAATGAAGGGTTCAGGCTTTGCAAGTGTTACCAGAGGGTGCTGGGTTAAGATATCAGAGAAGAAACCTAGCTGGAATGAGTTGTCTGCAAGACCATTAAATTTTAAATCATATTCTTCTTTCTTTTTCTCTTCCTCCTCCTCCTCCTTTTTTCCTCCTCCTCCTCTTCCTTCTTCCTCTTCTCCTTCTTCCTTTACTTTGTCATCCTCCTCTTCCTCATCCTCCTGATTTTATTTATTATTAATTTTTTAATAAAATATCTTCTGATAATGGTTTGCTGTTCTTTAACTTCTCACAGACCTTTCCCACCTCCCCATCCAACTTCAGGATATTTTTCTCTCTTTAGAAACAAAGCCACACACACACACACACACACTAAAACAAAGAAATCAAACAAACAATAACAACAACAAAAAAACAAGCCAGAGGTTAAAAACAAAGGAAATACAGAAGAGTCAAACATATAATCCTTTTTTTATGAAATCTTGAAAAATGGAGGGAGAGAGAGATGGTTAAAGCAATTGAGAGCATGCTATACAGTCACGAAGATGGAGTTAGGATCCCAGCACCCGTATAAGAAACTGGATAATCCAGGGTATGTGCAGTGGTCAGAGACAAGAGGATTGCTGAAGCCTTCTGCTTCTAGTTTACCTGCTGCCCAGGTAAAATCCCTGCTTAAGGAGAAGGAAGCAGAGGGCTAGGAGGGAAATCAGGAGCCGTTTCTAGCCTCTGTGACTTTTACAGGCATGTACTCCACATCTTTTTTGGACAAATATTGCACTTAAAAGCATACATATAAATAATTTTAAAAAGAACTCAGAGTTAGTATGGGTTTAGTAAGGTAAAAAATTCATGAGCCATAACAAAAAATAAACTTTTTTTTTTTTTTTTTGGTTTTTCGAGACAGGGTTTCTCTGTAGCTTTGGTGCCTGTCCTGGAACTAGCTCTTGTAGACCAGGCTGGCCTCGAACTCCCAGAGATCCGCCTGCCTCTGCCTCCCGAGTGCTGGGATTAAAGGCGTGCGCCACCACCGCCCGGCTAAAAAATAAACATTTTTGAATGTGGCCTGTCATCTTGTCCAACATCGATGTACACTAATGTACACCTGAAAGAGAACCAATAGTGTTCAGAGGGTCATCCACACTTTACCTTTCCCACGGTTTGGTGCTGCGGTGACTTGCGAAAGAAACCATATTTTAATATACTTTGTTATTTGTTGCTGTGTTGAAGAATTAATCCAAAGCACACTAAAGTCAGTATAGGTTTACTAAGTCTCTAGCTGCGGATAAATTAGAAGAGTGCCATTAGTGTTTGTTTGATTTTCTTTTGTGATTCCAGGAGAGCTATATCCAAGAAGAAAAATGGCAAGAAGAACAATTTGCTTCTCCTTTGCATCATTTGTCTTTAGGTAGAAACATAGCAGGCTAGAGTAATATCTGGGGCTATGGGGGGTGCACACAAGGAGCACAGGAAATCAAGTTATTATTTTGCTGTTTTATTTTTAATAAAAATTTTGGTTTGGTAATTTAGCTCAGGGGATGCTGACTTTTTAAAAATCCATTATCATTTGGTTACAGCAAGCTAAATGGCAGCATCTGGTTTGATTCATTAAACTTCAAGGGAAAGAACAAGTCATTCTTTTCAAAGCATGTTATTGACTGTGCTATTTCTGGTACTTTTAGAAATAATTTGCTTGTCTTTAAACTAATGCATTATAGTTATTCATCAACAAGTCTTCTCTTGCCACAGTCATGTGAATATCAACAGCTGTTGTGTGTTGACTGGTCAATATTTTCTACAATATGGTATCTATGGCTCATTACACTCCATGCCTATATACCTGTGCATACTTTTAGTGAATGCTTGATTTATGTTAGATCACATATTTCTGAATTATTTTCCAAAAACTTTACAAGCCTGCACCTAATTTAAAGGAGAAATAGAACATGAAAAAAGTCTCTAGATACCAATGCCAAGGGATCCCCTATGCAATCTTCTATGTGAGCTAGAGAATTTTATTTGTGTTGCTCATGTGGGGCCCAGTGATTTGCTTGAGCCAACTATTATAACATAAATCCACAGACTTATGGCCATGAATATTTTATCTATTCATGGTAGTTTTTACTGTATCAACTGCATTACTAATGACTGCAAAAGGCTAGCTGGAAAGGCCCAGAAACAGAAAGATCAAGATCACACAAAATATCCCTTATTTCCATAAATCACATCTGGATTTTCAATTTTATTTTATTTTATTTGGTTAAACAATGAATACTGACACTGTGTGATGTAATGACCTTCATAACACAGTGAGGGTCTTGCTTGAGTTAATACTGGTTTTGGCTTTCAAATCAATCGTTGGTTTCATTGAATATTTTCTTTCCAGGGAGCACACTAATAATAAGCACTTTCTAAGCATATATACTTTTATTAGTAAATCAATCAATAAATATTTTTAAAAGAATATAGACCAGTACTTGGGAAACAAAGGCAGGTGGGTCTCTTGAGTTTGAGGTCAGCCTGGTCTACAGAGTGAATTTCAGGGCAGCCAAGGTTGTTAAACAGAGGGAACCTGACTCAAGAAAACTAATAATAATAATAATAATAATAATAATAATAAATAACAACACTAATATTAATAAGGTGTAGCTATAAACTTTTTAAAACAAACCCCATATATAAAGGGAATTCATAGCTATGCCGTGCATGTTTACTTCTTGCACAAATGGGTTTTAGTTACAAAATTATAAATCCATGACTTATATTAAATATTGAGCCTGCCTTCCCCATCATATATCAAAAACAACAATTAAATCTTTCACACCTTCATGAAAAATCTATTGTATAGAGCAATACATATGTGTATTATCTTACTGTGAACTTTAGTGAAATGCATTATTTATTTGGTGATTAACACGAGTCTGGCTGGAAGCCATTAGATTGGAAAGCAGGAATTTCTGATTTTTCCATCTTGGTTAAAAAAGTATTATCTATTTTCTTAAGAATATTTATACTGACTTGTTTTTATTAGTAATAATAATATTCATGCACTATACTTAAAGCACTAAAGAAAATAAAAAAGTTTATCATCCCAGTTGGATAGGCATAATTTTTACAGATAACAAAATACATTCATTAATTCAGGTTATTTAATGGACATGGCAATGCTAAAACTAGTCAAAATTTAAAGCCATAGAATGTAAAAGGGTTGTAGTGATTATTTCTATGAGTTATATTACAACAATAGGAGTTGCAAAGCGTTGTTACTAATTTTTTTAAAAAATAATGCTTATTACTTTTTGAAGGGGAAAATAGCAATGATAACAAATTCTTTAACAGTTCTAAAAATAAGCCACTTATAATCCCATAATTTACAGGCAGCCCCTTCTTTGACTTCCTATTGAATTCAATATGACATTTTTATGTATATTGTTTTGCTTTCTAAATAACACATTATATACAAATTTTGTGTCCTTCTGTTTTTTATGGATTTCTAATCATGAGTTTTTATGATTTGTTAATGTAAAATTTTTTATGACTGTCTCAATAATCAAAAATTTCCATCATGAGTCATATTTCAAGCTATTATTTACAGTTATTAAAAATAAAACTGGAAATTTCTATGGAGAAAATAAGGTTTTTGTTAATATAAATTCTATTATCTGTTAACATTAATAATTAAATTATTTACCAAAGTAATTTATTTGGCATGTATTTTTCTAGTGTATATAATGCTACATTTAGCATGTATGCCATGAAACATAGGCCAAATGACAAAAAAGTTATTATTATTGAGACAAAATAAGGAACAGTTAATATAAACAATGCTATATTTTTACTGTTTCCAGTAGTACTGGCAGTTCTTCTACACATATTGCCTAACTTATCTCTGTATATTTTATTACGTATTTGCATAAACAATATAACTAATTTATATATTATATGTACATATGCATCACTTTATTCCTGTGGATAAAAGATACCCTAATTAGCATCCTGCAATTGCTAAAACGGTGGGCAATTTTTTCTGGTCTTTTTGTATTCAATGAAGAGCTATGCATCTTGCCTGTTTCACATTTTAGTTTATTATGCCTGTCCTAGAAACTGGGAAATGAACACCAAAGTTCATGCCACCCAGGTGATAGTGTTTTCCATTTCCCAATTATAGAGATCAGAGGGCAGTGAGGAGGAGAAGCCAGCTATCCTGGTTTCTGGTTCAATTTAATTTATCCCAATGGTTTTTTAGAAATAACATTTTAAAAGTTAGTTATATGACAATTTTATACAATGTATTTTGATCATATTTACCCTCCCACACCAATACTTACCATCCAACTTTGTGTAGTATTTCCCCATCAAGGCCAATGTTTTAAGCTCAAATATTCTTGGGTATGTGCTCTTCCACTGAAGCGTGGTCTATTTTATTACCAAGGCTTACACTTTTATAGAATACAAACCCCTCATCTACCACCAGTTAACACTTGTCAATAGCTCCTTGGCTAGGCATAGAACTGTTTCCAACTCTACCACCCTTGCTGGGATTTGGTCTGACTTGAACTAATAGATCTTTCAGGTCACACGTGCAACGTCTTTGGTGTATCCACAAGGCACTCTTTCCTTATAATCAGCTGCCTCTCAGGCTCTCTCCTTCTTTCCCCTACTTTCACACTGATCTCCGGGTCTTTAAAGAGAGAACATCCCTGTATTCCTTTCAGTAATGAACATTTTGCCACCGCTTTTGCTCTGTACCCTGGCAAGTTGTAATTGTGTTGATCATCATCTACTACAAACAGAAGCTAATATGATGGAAATCGATAGAAACCTTCATGTATGGGTATAATAAGTCATTATGAGGTGGTTTAATATTATATATGTTTAGCAGAGTAACAGTAGCAGGTCCTCTCCTATGGTCTATGGTTTGGCTAGTTACAAATTCCTCGTCTGATAATGGTGCCAGGTGTGGTTTCCATCTTGGTGAGTGTTACGTAAGTCCAATTAGCAAGTAATTGGTTACTTCCAGGATGTTTCGGCCACTATTGTCTTAGAGAGCTTGCATTATCAGTCCAGCAACAATTGTAGCTTTAATTATTCATAACTGAGGAAAATTGATGTTTTCCTTCCCTGGTAAAGTGCATAGCAGCTTCCAGTACTATGAAAGCTAGCCAATAGTGATGAGGCTTCCATGTTAGAACCAGCTTGATTTATTTATGTTGAATAATTAAAATATATGATATCTTCAACAATGAGGTCTTGCTGTCAAGTTTTAGAAAAGTCACTAAGAGAATTGGCAAAAGTTCAGTCTCATGAGATCTTCGTGACTGTATTGGCCAGCTACTATGAATAAAATAAGCATTCCCGAGACCCATAATTGTATTTGTTTGTTAGTGGTGCCTAGTGAAGGCATTATTACCCCACTATGGTATATTTCCATTTTAACACTTTTAATGCATATGTATAGACATATTTTAGAAAGTTTCCAGAGTAAGAGGTTTCCTTATGACTTTTTAAAAAATTCTTCAGTGTTATTGCCTCCAGTTTTCCTTTCCCACCCTACATTCCCTGCAACACCACAGTTTATCTTTTTTTGTTCCATATTTCAGTTTAATCCTCTATCCTAGAGCATTTTATCTGCTCATTTTATCTGTCCCTTATCTTGAAAGGTCCTTCCCATTTCTGCTCAGCAATTTCTTGACGTATGTAGGTATTTTAAGTGCAACACCCAATGGCTAAACTTTTAAAACTACCCTCCAAATAAAAGAAAAAATGTGTGACTAGCAGTGAATAAATAGTCCTTTTCCCCCCACACATCCCAGCAACTGTCAGAGTTTTCTGTTTGTTTGTTTTTGTTTGTTTATCTTTTAATCTCACATATTTGAATGAAATATCATGGTAGTTTAAATTATTTTGGATAACTAAGAAGTAGAACTTTAAACTATGTTCTCAGCTATTTGTATTTCATCATTTGAGAACTCCCTCTTTAGTTAACATGCCTTATTTTAAACTGAATTGTTCGTTTTCTTGGCGTTTTGATTCACTGAATACTTTGTATATTCTAGATACCAACTCTGGCATATGTGTATCTGATAATTATTCTTTCCAATTCTTTAGGCTGCTAATTTGTTAAAGTAGTGGTATCATTTGTTGTATAAAAACTTTTGAGTCTCATGAGGCTCATTTATTAATTGTTGGCCTAATTGCTATGTTATCAAGGTCCTGTATAAATAGCAGTTTCCTGTGCCAATGAGTTTGACCCTATATCTACTTTCCATTCTGCCATGTTTAGGTAATTAGGCCTTATGTTGAAGTACAAAGTCTTTTTGGAATTGAGTTTTTGTCCTTAGTAAGATATAAGGCCTAACATTTATTTTCCTACTTTAGCTATCCAGTTTGCCCAACACAAGATTATCTTTTTTTCAATGTGTATATTGTTGGATTCTTTGTCAAAAATAAGGTTGGTGTAGGAGTCTGTATTTTTATGTTGTTAATCAATTCTATTCTGCTGACTAATGAGTCTTTTATTTTTTGCCAGTACCATGTTATTTTTAGTAACTATAGTTCAATAGCATAACTTGAGATTGGGGATGGTGATACTTTCAACAGTTTGTTATCATTGTTGTTCATGATTGTTTTGACAATTCTTGATCTTTGGCATTTCCATATAAAATCTAAGATGGATTTTTCAAATTTTTTATTAAGATTTTGGTGGGGTTTGCCTTGAATATGTAGTGTGCACTTGCTAGTATAAATATTTTTACAATATTAGTATTTTCAATCAATGAGCATGGGCGTCTTTCCTACTTCTCATATCTCCTTCAATATCTTTTTTCAGTGTCTTAAGTTCTCATCATACAAATATTTCATTCCCATGGTTATGTCATGATATTTCATGAGGCTATCATTAATGGTATCGTTCCCTGCCATCAGATTTTTAAGTGAGAACAGTACAAGCAAACTTTTCTAGCAAAGTTCAAAATGGGATGGACATAGAAGTACCTAGCTATAGAGTTAAAGGGGGCTTCAGTTAACTCCACTTATTTGTAAAACAGAGTAAGCAAGGCTGAAAGAGATGATGGGGTTTGTATAAGTGATCACTAGGAGAATTCTTCTTGTGTTCTCACTTTTAACATTTTCACTACTCCAAAGAAGCTAGTGTCTTTGTTTATCTTCAACTCAAAGGCTAATTTGCTGTACCATTGTATTAGTTAGCTTTGCCCACTACAGTGACTAAATGCCTGACAGAAACAACTTAAGGGTAAAGGATTTAAACTGTCCCAAAATTTCAAGAATTTGCAGTCAATCATAGCAGGGAAGATATAACAGTTGGAACCCAATGAAGAAAGAGCTCTGGCAGTCTGCTCACATCACATCAGGACCTGAAGCAGGGAACCTAGACTGGAACCAGAAAGGGGCATCATCACCACTTTCCCAGTTCATAGTTTTAATTTGAGTACAAAGGCAAGTTTTCTTGTTTCAGTTTCTTTTACTTAAATAACTTGGTAGGAAGCTAACCAAAGGCTCCAAATCCTTCCCCAATAGTGCCACAGCTGAAGACTAAATGTGAAAACATATAAACTTGTAGAGATATCTCATATTCAAACTGTAATACTTATTAAGAGAAGTAATAGATTATTCTATCTCTTTAAATGCATTAGAGATAGAAAGATTTCTGTGAAAACATATTTTCTTTTCCTTTTTTATGACATAAAAGATTTCAACAGCTATAAAACCTAGCATAAGATGCTGACACAATATACAAAAGGATCAAAATCAAATTAAAAGATAAAAAGGAAAGTCTTGATCCTCCAATATGAAATTATAAAAAATGATACACAACAGGCTTGAGTGTGATAGAACCAGCCTGCTGTAGCCTGACCCTCTTGTTTAGTGCTTAATCTAGTCACATATAACTTACCCTTAAAAAAAGAAAACCCCACATTTCCTTAGCTAAATATATGTCAGAATGATTCTGAAGCTTTACACATAGATATCAAACATTTATCATACTGTGTACAAGATAGAGGGAAAAAAAGAAGAGGCTAGGTAAAGACAGAAGAGGAGTGGGGATTGCAGAAGATCAAAGATGGGAGTGGAGGCAAGGAGCTGAGAAGAGGGAGGAGGAAGGGACACGAGAGGATGTGTTATTAATGAAGTTAACCAGTTTGGCTGTATGAGGAGCTACCTATTAATTTTTCATTCAGCTACCAATCACTAACTCTTTGCAGAATAGTAAGTGATAAGCAAATCTTTGGAGGAATAGATAGGAATGCTTGAGTGTTTTCTACATTTGAAATTGATAGTTCTTGATGCATAGTCTACACTCATCTATTTTATTAGGAAGTAAGTATTTAATTAATGAAGAAAATCCCCATTCCAATAGTTAAGCATTGACCGAAACCTGGACTAGCAAACTATTTCTATAATGAATCAGAAAGTAAATAAACAGTATCTACGTCATGTCTCAGGAGTGCGGGGTCTATTTTCAAGTATGCTGTGAGAAATTAGCCACTATGTAAGTAAAACGTTATGGATGTTTGGCAGAAATAGATTGTATTCATTGAACTTAAATTTTGTGCAATTCTATATATCAGATAATTTTTAATATTTATTTTTCAACTATTAAATGGACAGTAAACTATTTCCCCCCTTCTATATGAAAGGAGGTAGGTTAAACCACTGGTCTTTGGTCTCTGGGACTTCGGTTCCTTTAACAAAAAGAGTGATAATGCTTATAAACAAGTAAGTTTCTAAGAACTATCATAGTCAATTCATCTCTTGTAGAAGAAATAAGAATCTATGTGTCCCTCCCAAGCCCTCCTTGACCTTGGTCTTTGTATAATAGTTACTGCTTCATTTATAATCTCTATCACCTGGTTTGATGCTATAATGTTTTAAGATAGGCTGTTATTATGCATCAGCTTTCTGAAATTTATCACTTGATGCCTTAGAATTGTGTTCCTTGTGTGTTGCTTAGATATGAAAATTCAGTGTGGTATGTGACAGAGGAGTTGTTGGTTGTGATAAAAATATTTTCTTACTTTCATAAATACATTCATTTAAGCATTTGAATTAAAATTTTCTAACCGGAGGAATAATTCAGATCCTATTTCACTTTACATATTTCTGTGTTGCCTTTTTATATAATCATATCTGGATATTTGGAAACATATGGAAGGAAGAGCGTTTTACTTTATATCCAGATGTTTGGTGTTATTTAAATTCATGACATAAAGAAAAAGAATATGCTGAAGCAACTTTGCTTAAGGTTTTATTAATTTCCTGATAGATCATAAAAAATATAATTAAAAAATTTACAAACATTTCCAGGAAATTAAATTCAAGGATATATTAAATTTATGAATGCCTACAAATGCTTTAAAATAAATTATCTGTATTTTTGGGAAAAAATGGAACACCAATTTTAAAGTCATCTGATTACTTACATAAAGATTCACATGGCTTGTTTCGGAATCCTGGCTGCTTCTTATTCATACATTTCACGTATTTAGAGTGTTTTAATTGTGCCTGGTAAAGCTGTGCTGAATCACTGATTAAACAGAATTGTATTTTTGATCCATTATGAGCCTCCTAACACAACCTTTGCTCACTCTCATCCCAGAGATTTTGGTTGAAAGCAATTTAATCTCAGATCTCTGATGACATTCTAAGGTGATGTTTATCCACTACATACTGAGTTCCACATTAGAAAGAAAATGTGGGAGACCAGGGCTTCATCCTTGAAAAGTGCTCTGCAATATTAGTCATTATGTATTCCATTTTCTTGAAAACAATCCATTTCTCTCCATCTTTAGACGCCCCAGTCAAGGCATAGTATTTTTATCACTGTATTTCTTATTTTATTAGGTTACAGTTGATTCTACTTTCATCATTTTGTAATTATTAATTGGAAATGATTTATTACAGGCTTGAGATCCTTACCCGTGATTTAAAATGCTGTATGAAAGGCATTGATATCAAAGTAGAGTTCTCAAGGGACTGATTACCAGCTCAGGCAATGATCCTGTGCATAACGAGGCGTGGGGTCATGTGGCATTAGGGGCAGACAAAGGAAACAGAGTGGCAGACAGATACCCCAGTAAGATTTTATTCTGTCCTTAAAGGGGGCAGATTGTAATGCATCTTAAATATAAATGCTTAATATTTAGTAACTTGACACTTTCTCCTTAAGTGACCTCATGTTAAACCAGCAGATGTGACTTATATGAAAAGTATGATATCATTACCAAAGCCAACGCCAACATTACTGTCAATTAATATTAGGAGTAGCCATGTAAAGAGTCTTGATTCCTGACTTTAGAAAGAAAGATACCAGAATTCTTATGTCAAATTGTTGTTTTTCTTTTGAGCCTTGTCGCTTTTTGTTCAAAGAAGAGCACAGCTGAAAATGACGTTGTCAAGCGTCGATATGATGCACTGTGACCACACAATCATCCTGTGGACATATCATTTCCATTTTAGCGTGCAGGGAACAAAATGACACTATCACTATTCAGATTTGCATCTCCAGATGCTGGTACTCCATAGTCTAATTCTGCTTTGGCATAATTAGGAAAAGTGAAGAAATGCTTATTTTCAAGCATACATAAATAGTTCAAGGGTTGTCTCTAAATAAAACTATTAAATTTTGATTATTCTCTTGAAACAAAAGTAACAAGTTTGACTTCTGAAGTTAACAACTGCTTTCTGAATGTTCCAGCTTTGGATAGAAACACAGCAGCAACCTTCTGATATCTGTGACCTGTGTGACCTTTGACCTATGTGATACCTGTGACCATCTCAAATATCAGTTCACAAAGTCAAAACTTACCTTCCCTTATGAATGTAGAAGTATCAATGTTCATAAAGTTTTAAGTAATAGGAGAGCATTTTCATGATGCCAGAGGACAAGAAATTAAAGCATGAATGAAAACAAGTATTGCTTTTCTATTCCATACCTCTTCTGGTAACCATAACTACATATAAAGACATATCACTAATTAAAATTCCAATTTACAGCAAGCATTTTCACGTTAATTACAGCTATTGTCACAGCCAGTTCACTAAGTCTTCAGCCACTTCCCCATAGAATAGGCATGGGAATATTAATGAAATACTCAGTTGCTCAAATTGTCCAAATCACTTAGCCAAAAAATAAATATATTTCCTTTCTTAAGACCAGATATCAGGAGCAGAAGGAGACGGAGCACGAGCAAGGAACTCAGGACCGTGAGGGGTGCACCCACACTCTGAGACAATGGGGATGTTCTATCGGGAACTCACCAAGGCCAGCTGGCCTGGGTCTGAAAAAGCATGGGATAAATCCGGACTAGCTGAACATAGTGGACAATGAGGAATACTGAGAACCCAAGAACAATCGCAGTGGGTTCTTGATCCTACTGCACATACTGGCTTTGTGGGAGCCTAGGCAGTTTGGATGCTCACCTTAGGAGACCTGGATAGAGGTGGGAGGTCCTTGGGCCTCCCACAGGTCAGGGAACTCTGATTGCTCTTTGAGCAGATGAGGGAGGGGGACTTGATCGGGGGAGGGGGAGGGAAATGGGAGGCGGTTGCGGGGAGGAGGCAGAAATCCTTAATAAATAAATAAATTTAAAAAAAAGACCAGATAAAACAAATGGAAAATTGCTGAGTGCTTGTTCAAGTATTTCCATGGAATTTTAAGGAGAGTTATGTCTAAATATTAGAGTATTCTCCGTGGTGGTCAAGTCCATTCAGAATAGTAAGAGGCAAGCCTGGAAAGGTGACCTCTTGGCACAAAGTTTTGGAAACTTCCAGGAACATTGAATTTAATGTCAGTGAATCCCTGGTGACTTCTCTATGTTGCTTAAGAATATTAAGTTAAACTTTTCTTTATATTTGTCCTCAACCCTATTTATTTTTTATTTTTTTATGTATTTTTTTATTGATAAAAGGAGAATAAAGAAAAGAAAGAAAAAAAAACAAATTTCCACCTATTCCCAGCCTCCCATTTCCCTCCCCCTCCTCCCATTCTTCTCCCCCTCCTCCCACCCCTCTCCCCTTCCCCCCACTTTTCTCCCCCTCCCTCTCCAGTCCAAAGAGCAGTCAGGGTTCCCTGCCCTGTGGTAAGTCCTAGGTCCTCCCCCCTCCGTCCATATCTAGGAAGGTGAACATCCAAACTGGCTAGGCTCCCACCAAGCCAGCACATTGCGTTGGATCAAAACCGCGTGCCATTGTCCTTGGCGTCTCATCAGCCCTCATTGTTCGTCATGTTCAGAGAGTCCAGTTTTATCCCATGCTTTTTTTGGTAACAGTCCAGCTGGCCTTGGTGAGCTCCCAGTAGATCAGCTCCACTGTCTCAGTGGGTGGGTGCACCCCTCGTGGTCCCGACTTCTTTGCTCTTGTTCTCCCTCCTTCTGCTCCTCCTTGGGACCTTGGGAGCTCTATCCAGTGTTCCAGTGTGGGTCTCCGTCTCTATCTCCATCCATCGCCAGATGAAAGTTCTAGGATGATATGCATGATAATCGTCAGTATTGCTCTAGGATAGGGTCATTTCAGGTTCCCTATCCTCAGCTGCCCAAGGAACTAACTGGGGGCCTCAGCTTGGGCACCTGGGATCCCCTCTAGGGTCAAGTCTCCTGCCCATCCTAAAGTGGGTCCTTTAACTAAGAAATGGGGTTCCGTG
The DNA here is from genome assembly GCF_037038515.1 of Microtus pennsylvanicus. NCBI lineage: Eukaryota > Metazoa > Chordata > Mammalia > Rodentia > Cricetidae > Microtus > Microtus pennsylvanicus. The sequence continues at coordinate 14,542,653 of NC_134582.1, forward strand.
CTCCCCTATCCCACCTTCCTTTATCCCGATCCTCCTGTTCAACCCTATTTTAAAATGCATTGCTAGAGCTGGGCAGTGGTGGTGCACACCTTTAATCCCAAACAACAACAACAAATGCATTGCTAGAAACCTTGTATCATTACCTCCTTTTATCAAGTATTTAATTTCTTATATCCCATAAAGTTAATGCAATTAGGATCTATTGTCCATCATTTTGCCAAACTGCATAGTGTCACTCAGCATGGTAAGATTCCTCCTCTTCTAGCCTGATGTAGTTGAATTTTATAATCCTTTAGCTATCTTAAAGAATTACATTTACAATAGTTTCAAAATTGACAAAACTCTGTCATAAAATACACTCTCTGTTCCATTTAGGAATGGTAACATTTAATACCACAGTGACATCTTTTTTTTATGAAGTGTGAAATAGGGAAAGAGAAAATGGATGAAATTTCACACAGCCTCAGACTTTGAGTTGAGAGAGAGCAAGATGCATCAATGAAAGAAATTTAATCCATGAGCCCCTGGAAGACCAGAGTAACAATATTTACATAGTATTACAGTTCATGAGCTACAAAGATTGGGGCAAGACATGGCTTGAACATTTTTGTTAATTGTACCATATGCCATGGAAAGAATGGAGTTATAAATTGCTATAGCCATGTAGTAGCCCAGGAAGGAGGACATGCTCTCTGCCTGTGCTGAATCCTGGAGCTCCCTTTTACTGCAGTATGAGCTAAAGGCTATCATTAACTTTTATTCAACACTTTGGACAGTGAAACTCAAGTACAGATTGTTATTTAAATTAAATTGGACCCTACAAAATTGTGACATTCATCTGCGATTTAACTTAAAATTATAATTTTGTAAAGTTCAATGTAATATTACTTGAAAAGCCAGAGAGAGTTTAATTATCTTTCAAAAAGAAGTATATACCGAAATACTGAAAATACCTTAAAAACTCGGTTAATATAATTTTGAGATATTTGTTAAATGAATTAACATCATTTTACCAATCAATAAAAATTTTTCCCAGGTAATAACTTTTTAGGGTTATTATAGTGCTTCCTTCCGTGAGACAAGCTAAACTGGCAGGGCAGCCGAGTGGGACTGTTAGAAAAGGAACATTGGAGTCAAGTTCCCAGGTCACATATCCTGGCTCTAGTTTGGATCAGCTCTCTCAAATCAGGTTTAGACTCTACTCAAAACCCCTTGCCATTGTCCTTGGCGTCTCATCAGCTCTCATTGTTCGCCATGTTCAGAGAGTCCAGTTTTATCCCATGCTTTTTCAGTCACAGTCCATCTGGCCTTGGTGAGCTCCCAATACATCAGCTCCGCTGTCTCAGTGGGTGGGTGCACCCCTCGTGGTCCCGACTTCTTTGCTCTTGTTCTCCCTCCTTCTGCTCCTCATTGGGACCTTGGGAGCTCAGTCCAGTGCTCCAGTGTGGGTCTCTGTCTCTATCTCCATCCATCACCAGATGAAGGTTCTATGATGATATGCAAGATATTCGTCAGTATTGCTATAGGATAGGGTCATTTCAGGTTCCCTATGCCCAGTTGCCCAAGGAATTAACTGGGGACCTCGGCTTGGGCACCTGGGAGCCATTCTAGGTTCAAATCTCTTGCCAACCCTAAGGTGGCTCCCTTAACTAAGAATTGTGCTTCCGTGCTCCCCTATCCAACCTTCCTTTATCCTAATCCTCCTTTTTCTCCAAGTTCCCCCCTTCCTCCCCTTCTCCTTTTTCTCTCCCCATCTCCCCTTACCCCCATCCCACCCCACCCCCAAGATCTCAATTTTCTCCCCGGCAACTTTGTCTACTTCCCATAGCCAAGAGGATAACTATATGTTTTTCCTTTGGTTCACCTTCTTACTTAGCTTCTTTAGGATCACCAATTGTAGGCTCCGTGTCCCTTATTTATGGCTAGAAACCAATTATGAGTGAGTACATCCCATTTTCATCTTTTTGGGTCTGGGTTACCTCACTCAGGATAGTGTTTTCTATTTCCATCCATTTGCATGCAAAATTTGAGAAGTCATTGTTTTTTACCGCAGCATAGTACTCTAATGGGTAGATATTCCACACTTTCTTCATCCATTCTTCCATTGAAGGGCATCTAGGTTGTTTCCAGGTTCTGGCTATTACAAATAATACTGCTATGAACATAGTTGAACAAATGCTCTTGTCATATGATAGGGCATCTCTTGGGTATATTCCCAGGAGTGGTATTGCTGGGTCCAGGGGTAGGTTGATCCCAAATTTCCTGAGAAACCGAAACACTGATTTCCAAAGTGGTTGCACAAGATTGCATTCCCACCAGCAATGGATGAGGGTACCCCTTCCTCCACAGCCTCTCCAGCAAAGGCTATCATTGGAGTTTTTTATTTTAGCCATTCTGATAGGTGTAAGATGATATCTCAAATTTGTTTTGATTTGCATTTCCCTGATCGCTAAGGAGGTTGAGCATGACCTTAAGTGTCTTTTGGCCATTTGAACTTCCTCTGCTGATCTGGTTTCAGATTGTCCATGTTCATAATAAAGCTGAGGGAGCATATAGGGTATGGTGAAACCCTATATGCAGCATGATTAAGTGACAATCGTACCACTTTCCCATGTGGTGAAATATCACAGGATTTTATGTGCACTCATGCACATAGGCACGTGTGCATTCACACACAGAGGGCTTGTGAAACACTGGCCTTGTCTGAATAACGTCTGCAGTTGAGGATACTGTGAACGCATCAGTTTCATGGCCTTGATAGTGATTTATTTTGATGATGAGGGTTATGGAAGCTTTAGGGGTAGACAGCGGGTGATGGGGAGGCAGGACTGAACTGTTTTAGGAAGTACTTGCCAGTTTGTATTACTATCTATATGGGCTAAATATAAACTTAATGATGTATAAATGCGACCACGGTCAGTCTAGTCATAATCATCTCAAGCTAGAAACAAACAATATCCAAACTCTGAAGCAAACGGGTGCACACTGTTTCTCATCCAAAAGATTCCTTAACAGTGCATGCACACACTTCTGGTGTAAACAGAAAATAATCAATAGAATAAAAATATACAAGGGAACAAAATGTAGCTCTTCAGGGTCATTCTCATGACTAAAGGAGCTGGCATAGACGATGGTTTATAAAGCTAAAAGTGCAGTGTGGGCTTCAATGGTGCCTACTATTACTGCTTCTTCCCAAAGTAACTGCGATCTAGCTCTCAGTGAACTGTAGATTATGTTTTTCTGAATTTTATGGACTGGCATGCATATTGTAAGTCTCCTGCATTTATTATGTCAGCATGCCTATGAGCAATTCTCACATGTACTTTCCTATATGCTCATATGCACTAGGAATAGGTACTTGGATTCAGTCTTGTGGGGAAGGTGTGTTCTCTGCATGTGGGTGTGATTAGTTTCAGGTTAGTAGCATTTTAAAGTCTTTTTCAAATATATATTTAAATTTTCTATCTTATTAAGATGTAATTAAATTACAGTTATTGTATGATTTATTTTAGAATTGTTTGTGTGTGTATGTCCATATGTAAAAGAAGACACAGGCAGGGCTAACAGGCACCATATTGCTGATCCTGCAAAGTCAGCTCTTATGATAGAGTTGTTATATTTTGAGAACATGCTTTGAATCATTTATAAGTCTATGTAATAACAAGTTATATCATAACAGAATTTACTGGACTTTTATTGCCCGCTACACAGCCAGCCAGCACTTATCCATCAATCTGTCTCGTGTATGAAGTGCTGGGATAATAAAAGAAGGCTTTGCATTATCTGTGTCTGTAGTCTGCAGTAAAACATGCCTTGGTCCAAATCCTGACACTGTCACTGGGCAGGCATGTATGAATTATTTAACTTTTCTGATCCCCTGTTTCTTAACCTATATGAAATCAACATAGTCTTAATTGTTAACCATGTAGGATTACAGTGTAGGAAGCAAGCTCTGACTTCTATCCAGTGCTGAATAAATGTTTGTTACACCATTATTGCTATGTGTCCTCTAGTTATTTGGGGTAATATATGACATTAAGATGGAAAGAAGAGTCTCAACGTGGCACAGTGTAGTTCTCATTCATGAAGCACTGGAAAGCCTCAGAACATCAGACACCTCCCAAATACTCATATTAACTTTAAGTTTTCCTTGCATAGGGAAGCAAGGCATCAAGCAGCTAAAGATTTTTGCCTAATAGACCGTAGAGGCATCAAGCAGCTAAAGGTTTTGTTTTTTTTTTTTTGATTGACAGACAGTAGAAGACAATTGACACTCATTTTCTGACTTGGCGATACAAAGGAGAATAATATAGGCAAATGTGATCAAGTGGAGCCGAGGGCAAGGAGTGGGATGATGATACAAAGAGCTCATGAAGATGGTATTAACTGTGTTCATTAGTTCTTTTGAAAATATGAAGTGCTTCAGGTAAATGATTCGTGGTTTTGATAGTACCGCTGCTATTAACACGAGGAGTATCAAATTCTGAAAACTCACACAGTCCTGCTAGCAGTTTCATCTGAGCAGCCAGCACTGCTGGTCTCAGGATACGAAGGGCAGAACCAAAACCGTGAGCACAGTGATTTGTTTCTTTTATCCTAACATTTTAATGAGCAAATTTTGGTCTTTGGTTTTTTTCATTCATTCTCTTTACTGTCCTCGCCATTCGTCTTTTCCCCTCCCTGTCAGCACTCCTTCCCAAAAATTTCCCTTCTATATTCATGACTTTCCAATGTTTTATGTCCTCAGGAGTTGAACTAGGGAATTTGTTTGTCTATGGGCTTAGAAATATCCATTAGTGCTTGGTGGGCTTGACAGTGAAACCTAGACTTTATCTCCTGTTCTCCCCAAATCTGTGATGTGTTAGCAGCTCACCAAAAAGTGGTAGAACCCTGTCAGTTCCTTCTCTATCGATAGCCATCTGTTGAATGAGCCAGTTCATGATGGCATGTCTACCTTGTACTTAGGAAATAACACTTTACAGCCCTTCCCCTTATCTTTTTGTTCTCACAGTTCTTCTACCTGCTTTTCAAGAGTGTTCTCTAAACCCTGAGGAGATGAGATAAATGACTTGTTTAGGGTTGGGCTCTCAACTTTGCTTTATTAGTAGCATTATGTGAAGTCATGGATTTCAACACAAAGAGAGATGTCTATGATTAATGCTGAAGGCAAACTTTGTCTGGTTAGTATAGATATGGGTCCTTAGAGGATATTAACAGAACAAACTAGTGCCATAGAGATAGAAAAAATATATGTGTAGATATACATACACATATAGAAAGAAATGGGTATAGTATAGATATTGATATTTAGAAATAATTTTGTCAGTTTAACTAAGAAAAAGAAATAGATACCCTTTGCGGGATCTAGAACTTCCTTAGTCATAAGGTCATATAGAAACTCAGAAGTTTCTATAAAAAAGTTGTGATGGAGGTATTTCATCAGAGGTAACTCAGAACTCGGAAGTTTGCTTAGTTACTCATTACTGCTTAGGCTGGTATTATTTTTCTTTCGGGAAATCTGTCTATTAAAACTCTTTATATTTTCAACTGGATTACCAGGTAGCAGGGTTCCCTATTTCTACAACCCCTTTCATGTTGAATACCCACCACATTGCTTCATGTGGATTATGACAGCAGAATTTCACAGTTTTTTTTCTTCTAAGACAAGGTCATGCTAGGCAACCATGAATGATCTGGAAATCACTCACAGCAATCCTACTGCCTCATGTTTTCCGAGTGCTTGGGTTACAGCTATATAATGATTTTTACGAATACATTTTTAACTATAGCTTACTGTATATTGTTATTATTATTATTATTTTGGTTTTTTGAGACAGGGTTTCACTGTAGTTTTAGAGCCTTTCCTGGAACTAGCTCTTGTAGACCAGGCTGCTGTCAACTCACAGAGATCCACCTGTCTCTGCCTCCAGAATGCTAAGATTAAAGGCGTGCAACATGACTGCCTGGCTTCCGGATGTTTTTTTCTGTGTAGCCTTTCTTTCTGTCTCATTTTGTACTATGAAGTTTTAGAAGATTAACTCAGGTGGCTCTATGCCATATTTTTTTAAAATTTGTATTAGAGAATACATTTTTATTTCAGTTGATGTTTAATATAAGACAATTTGAGCTTGCTTTGGTGGTATATTTGGAGCCAGAAGTTAAGGAAAACTTAATAATAAAACAAAATTATTTTGTAGCTCTTTCTTTTGAAATTCTGATGACTTTATTCTAGGCTAGGGCATCATCATTATTTTTAAGATCGTTATTAGTTTTATCTCACGTGTGTACAATATCAGCTTCATTTGAAGGTCCTGAGGAACAGCATTCAGAGCTCGGCCAAGAAAATGATGCAGCTTCTCCAGCTCCAGTTTGTGTTATCTTAGTTGAGAATAATTGGAAAGAAGTTTCTGTGAAAGAGAGAAGAGGAGGCATGTTTGTTCCTATGGGAGGGTAGTTGCTGTCCGCAAGGGAATCTCAGAGACAAAGGCATCCATAGCTTGATTCTCCCATTGCTGCTAGCCACCTGACTTTACAATCCTCCCTGCTTGCCTTCTCATTAACGGTATTCCTTTTAGACCTCTTTAACGAAATCCGTTGAGTCCCTCTGAACCTTCCCTCAAGCTCACTGATGAAAACAGCCTGCACCTGCTCACTGGCATTCCATTGCAATACTGCAGTATCTGTTGAGTTTGGAACGACTTTCCAATATGTGAGTTTTATAAGTCAATGGATGCTTTATCCTTACCACCCTCTAATCCCCCAATCATTTTCTGATTTTTGTGACGAGAGGCACAAAACACATTGAAGGCATCAAGCCTAAGACACAATTCCATAATAACCATCCGTGATTCTGATACAGGCCTTTGCTCCTTCAAATATAAATGACCCCAATTTTACCTACATGGTTCACAATGCAAAATGTAAGGCAATTCCCTTTCATGGAATTTCGGAGGCAATAAATCTAGAGGGAATATAAAAATTTACTTAGCTCTTGTACATTGCATAAATTATAGTATGATTAAGGAAAACAACACAAAGAATTTAGAGAGGCTTTAATATTTTTAGCACCACAAAATGATAATTTTGAACATTGGAAGGCAGGGTGTGTCTGTTCTATGTAAAACAAGAACTTGTGGCCTACAAAATCAGAGAGGTAAGAAAAGAAAAAAAATGCTACTCATAAGTTTTCCCTCTCCCTGCCTCACTTTTTTGTTTTTTTACCTCTCTGCTTTTCTGTCTGCTTCCCTGAGATTTCAAGAGAGCTCTGACCTGTCTTTACCTGATTTGAGCTGATGACAGCCAAACCATGTTCCCTGACAGAAGTCTGCTTCCTAGCGATGTAGAGACA